>NW_006789000.1:172843-177383 GCF_000442215.2 Lipotes vexillifer
AAAAAAAAAAAAAAAA
The DNA here is from genome assembly GCF_000442215.2 of Lipotes vexillifer. Taxonomy (NCBI): domain Eukaryota; kingdom Metazoa; phylum Chordata; class Mammalia; order Artiodactyla; family Lipotidae; genus Lipotes; species Lipotes vexillifer. The sequence continues at coordinate 172,860 of NW_006789000.1, forward strand.
AAAAAAAGCACCCAGATCCTGAGTATATCACATTTAAGTCCCTGGCCTCAACAGCTCTCCAGAAATGACCACCTGACACTCCTCCTGACTGAAAGGTTTCTCAAACCTAACAGATCCAAACTTCATCTTCGCAGGTAGACTGACATCAATGAAAGGCTTTCCTATCTTACTGATGACAACCCAATCCCTCCAGTAAGTCATCCTTATCTTCCCTCTCACACATCTCACATTCAATCCACCAGGAAATCCTATTGATTTACCTTTCAAAAAAATATAGCCAGAAGTTGACTCTTTCTTTCCTCTCATCACTGCAACCCCCCACCCCCTCCCCAGTGTCAGTCATGTTAATCTTACTGAACTTGTGCCAGGGTAATCCTTTCAAGGGGGTAAGCAGATCATGCATGTCTCTCCTCTACTCAAAACCCCTGATGCGGACTTCCCTGGTGGCGCAGTGGTTGAGAGTCCACCTGCCGATGCAGGGGACAAGGGTTTGTGCCCCGGTCCGGGAAGATCCCACATGTCGCGGAGCGGCTGGGCCTGTGAGCCATGGCTGCTGAGCCTGCGCGTCCGGAGCCTGTGCTCCGCAACGGGAGAAGCCACAACAGTGAGAGGCCCGCATACCGCAAACAAACAAACAAACAAAAAACCCGATGGACCCCCATTTCATTCACAGTAAAAAATTCGAAGTTCTTTACAGTTACCCACAAGGTTTTAGGTGATTTTATTTTATTATTATTATTTTTTGGTTGCATTGGGTTTTCATTGCTGTGCACGCACGGGCTTTCTCTAGTTGCGGCGAGCGGGGGCTACTCTTCATTACGGTGCGCGGGCTTCTCATTGTAGTGGCTTCTCTTGTTGCAGAGCACGGGCTCTAGGCGCACAGGCATCAGTAGTTGCGGCTCGTGGGCTATAGAGCACAGGCTCAGTAGTTGTGGCGCACGGGCTTAGTTGCTCTGCAGCATGTGGGATCTTCCCGGATCAGGGATCGAACCTGTGTCCCCTGCACTGGCAGGTGGATTCTTAACCACTGCGCCACCAGGGAAGCCCCTAGGTGATTTTAAATTATAAATGGGCTAAAGTAAAGACTTCAGAACCAGCCTTACATTTCCTAGTCACTTCTATCAAAGGTCAGTACACACTTTGAATCACTATGTTAATGACTAACCAGGAGATACTTCTTTAACTAGATGAAGACCTAGGTTGAGCAAACCCTGTCAACTGCATTTTCACAAATCATATACTTAATCTGCAGAAGACATATTAAGGTATGCTCCCGTTTACAGGGATTCTTGGTGGCCCCACTTGTCAAAGCACATCTCAAACACTTGCCATCAACTGTACACATCTTTGTCTCCTTCAGAGTCAGTTCATCAACTCAAACAGCCTGCTCAGCATCCCAGGACGGCAGGGCCACACTATCTCCCTTTCAGCATTCCACAGACTCCCTTTATCTTTGCATCTGACCTTACATTCGAAGTATCCTCTGAACTCTGACCAAGGTGGGTTTTCAGAAAATCATCCCCAGAGAGCACTGGTATATGCATAAGCCACACAGGCCAAGAATCATGTACACATTCAAATTATTCAGTTATGGTTCCAGGGAGTGGCAATCAGAATACTAAGGCAATGTTTGCATGTAAATAAACACACTGTCTCAAATCACTACTCTGTAAGATCCTCAAAAATGGTGGCCGTGTCTCAGCCATTTCTGTTTCCGCAACATTTAATGCTTGGTACAAAACAGACACTGATATTTTTCTGGTGAATGTCTGACTGAAGAAACAATTAGATAACTGCATGAATAAACACACCTATTTGCATCTTGACCTAGGAGCCCAAACAGGAGGCCCAGAAGCAGGCAGGGAGCAAAGACCTAAACAAAGTTATGTATTCACAGCACTATTAAAGCCCTGAAATGAGGCTGACAGGAACTGAGTTTTCTCACCTGTGCTTGTTTCTGCATTTCTCCTTTAAGATCATCAAAGTATGTGTTTTCTCCTTCATCATATTCTGCATCAAACATCTCTTTCAATTTTCTCTTTTTATCCAAATGCTTTTTCTTGGCACTTTCCTCTGCATTGGGGTCAATTTCTTCTTTAACTTCTTCCTCCACATCTTCAACCTTAAATTTCCAGAAGAGAAAATTTTGTAAAAATTTGTGGAGAGCTCTTCTTTAAACATTAAGGCAGATTTTAAAAGTTGTATTTGAGCTGCGAAAATCTTAGTTATGATCATCATGAAAACAAAATAAAACAGCCTTTGTCTCCACATAACATGTACTGCAACAAGAGACATTTAGACATCTGCATTACAATTAGCCACCATTCCTTAATATGGCTGGGAATGCCAAACATGAATAAAAATAATAGCAACTGTTCCCAACCCAGATGCTCCCAGATACTGTTCTAAAGAAATTTTAGGGAGAACAGGGAATTATTATTTTTTTAAAACGGCACTTAAAATTAAGTGGAGAATGATGGCAAGACAGTGACCCAGGAGCTAAAACTTTCAATGACTGAAGAATCATAACAAGAAGAAGAGGTAATAGGTATCACTCAAGAAAATTAACAATAACAAATAAACCAACAACTTTTGGTCTGTTCCCACCCTCTTCACTTTTAGGAAGGAATCCATCCATCTCATATGGGGCCTCTTGCAGAACATACTGACCACAGATCAAGGACCAGTGGCTGATGGCTGGCCATGGCCAAGTCATACCTGAGTATCTGGGCCTGATTTTCCCTTGTGCACGTCCCCTGTTTCCAGGTCTTCAAAGTCACCATAGAGCTCCTCTGGGAAAAGAACATCCAAATGACTCCCCTGTAAGTAGGGTCTGCATGTGACACTCTAGCACCACCTAGCACCAAGTGGACTATGTGCTCGGTATCTCAAACTTCATTTTTACTGTGCTTATTGCTACACACCCCTAAAGAATCCTGCACTTACACAGCCTTCTTTTTCTTGTTAAATTTTGTCAGTATTTCATCACCTGTTTAGGTTAAGGAAATGGGCCCAATCCACTTTTCCATATTCTACTTCAAAATGCCACTTAGCCAAGCTATTTTTCCAGGATAGGTGATGAACATTCTGTAGCACAGATGCATACAGAGGTGGCATGCATGGCCCTGCATGTCAGTCCCCAAACCAACAGTTCAAAGAGTGACTTGTAAAGTCATTGCATGATAACAGCACATATGAAAAAGAGTCTCAACAATAAGATCAACACAGCACAACCATGTGACATACCTAGGAAAGATCTGAGATTACATAAAATACAGCATTTAGAGTAACAGTAGTATCCAAAACAATGTCAAGCCCATAAGAAGAGCTCATTAATTTGTTTTTGGAGCTCTAAGTTTAGTTATGGATCCTACCCTTAAAAGAAACAGGTAAGTTAAAACTCTGGGAGGCAACATTTAGAAAGGTATCAAAACATTTTCATATAAGAAAGAGCCAAAGAACCAAAGGACATATAAAAGATGGGAAGATTTCATTTGTAATTTAAAAAAAAAAAAGGATAAAGTACTTAGGAATAATTCTAACAAGAAATGTACTAGAACTTTAGTTTAAAAATTTTTTGTTTTAATATGCTTTTTTGTGTGTGTGTGTGGTACGCGGGCCTCTCACTGTTGTGGCCTCTCCCATTGCGGAGCACAGGCTCCGGACGCGCAGGCTCAGCGGCCATGGCTCACGGGCCCAGCCGCTCCGTGGCATGTGGGATCTTCCCGGACCGCAGCACGAACCCGCGTCCCCTGCATCGGCAGGCGGACTCTCAACCACTGCGCGACCAGGGAAGCCCTAATATGCTTTTTAAAGAACACATGGAGACACAACTAGGGTGCCAGTGGGACACTGGTGGGGGCCCTCGATGCCTAAGGTGATGGGAGGAACCCCAGAGCGACTGGGTAGGACATGGGGGAGTGAGGGGGGAGGAGAAGTGGAGGTCAGATAGGAATGGCACCCCTGAGGGGTGGCTGGGATGGGGGATGGGTTCCCACGCCTAGAGGGACCCTTGGGGGCTCAGAGGATCAGGCATTTCCCCTGTCCAGTTGGGCCCCAGGAGGCCTGTGGGGCTCCCGGGCCAGGTCCTCCTCCCTCCAAGGCCCCCTCCAGTCCGCGGTGATCCCAGGGGCATAGGAGGGAGGTACAGGGAGGAGAGGTGGGATATTGGGGCCCTCCAAGACCAGAGGATCAGGGGAGGTGCCGTGGGCGTTTCCCCCACCCACTCGGCCCTGGGAAGTCTGCTGGGCTCTCAGCCTAGTCATCCGTGCTTGTTCTCCAGGGTCCCCTCTGGCCTCATGGGTCCTAGGGGTGTGGGAGGGAGGGAGGAAGGGGTAAGAGGAAAAGAGGTGGACAGTGGGGGGAACGCTCTAAGACCAGGTCAGAGGGGGTGCCACTGGTGTTTCCCTAGCCCACTTGGGCCAGGAGGCCTGCTGGGCTCCCAGGCCAGGTCCCCAGCCCTCTGAGGCCCCCCTCCGGGCTGCACTGGTCCTAGGGGCGTAGGAGGGAGGGGGGAGGGGGGAA
>NW_006789000.1:177478-289651 GCF_000442215.2 Lipotes vexillifer
GGAGGAGAGGTGGACAGGGGAGACCCTCTGGGGCCAGGGGATCAGGGGAAGCACCGTGGGCATTTCCCCCACCCACTCAGCTCCAGGAAGCCTGCTGGGGTCTGGTCCCCTGCCTTCCGGAGCCCTCTCCTGCTGCGTGGGTCCTAGGGGCATGGGGAGGGGTGGGGGTGGGGGAGACAAGAGAGGCCAATGGGGAGGGGTCCTCTGGGATCGGAGGACTAGGGGGAAGGCACCTAGCATTTCCCCTGGCCACTCAAGCCCAGTGAGCCTGCTGGGGTACTGGACCTGGTACTCTGCTCTCCAGGGACAGAGGCACTCCTGGCACCTCCTGCTGCGTTGAGCCTAAGCCCCAACCCCCACCACCCCGGAGGGCCTGTTCCAGCCCTGTGGGTTCTAAGCATAGACCCCATCCACCACCTAAACCCCGCCCCTGCATAAGCCCCACCCCCATAGCCAAGGCCTTGTTTGGCTTTTTTTTTTTTTAACTCCTCTTTTTTTACTACTGCGGTTTTCTTTTACCTTCCAGTTGTTGTTTGATCTATATTTTTCTTTTTTTATTCTTTCTAACATATCTGTTAGTTTTCTAATCTTATTTTATTTTCTCTTTGTTATTGCTCTGCTCCTTTTTTCTTTTTCCTTTTTCTTTTTTTTTTTTTGCCATCCCACATGGCTTGCAGGATCTTGGTTCACAAGCCAGGGGTTGGGCCAGAGCTCCTGTGGTGGGAACTCCGAGTCCAAACCACTGGAGTAACAGAAAACCTCATACCCCAGGGAATAGTCATCAGAGTAAGGTCTCCCAGAGGTCCTCATCTCAGCACAAAGACCGAGCTCTACCCAACAGCCTACAAACTCCAGTGCTGGAAGCCTTAGGCCAAACAACCAGTAAAACAGGAATACAATCCCACTCATTAAAAAAAAAAAAGAGAGAGAGACAATAAAAAAATATGCAAGTGTCAAGATGAAGGAACAAGGTAAACACCTATAAAACCAAATAAATGAAGAGGAAATAGGGAAACTACCTGAAAAAGAATTCATAGTAATGATAGTAAAGATGATCCAGAACCTTGGAAATAGAATGGAGGCGCAGATTGAGAAAATTCAAGAAATGTTTAACAAAGAGCTAGAAGAACTAAAGAACAGAGATGAACAACACAATAACTGAAATGAAACATACACTAGAAGGAATAACAGAATAACTGAGGCAGAAGAACAAATAAGTGACCTGGAAGACAAAATGGTGGAAATAACTGCCAAGGAGAATAAAGAGAAAAGAATGAAAAGAATTGAAGACAATCTCAGAGACCTCTGGGACAATGCTAAATGCACCAACACTTGAATTATAGGGGCCCCAGAAGAAGAAGAGAAAAAGAAAGGGTCTAAGAAGATATTTGAAGACATTATAATGGAAAACTTCCTTAACATGGGAAAGGAAATAGTCACCCAAGTCCAGGAAGCACAGAGAGTCCCATAAAGGATAAACCCTAGGAGAAACACACCAAGACACATATTAATCAAACTAACAAAAATTAAATTCAAAGAAAAAATATTAAAAGCAGCAAGGGAAAAACAAAAAATAACATACAAAGGATACCCATAAGGTTATCAGCTGATTTTTCAGCAGAAACTCTGCAGGCCAGAAGGGAGTGGCAGGATATACTTAAAGTGATGAAAGAGAAAAACCTACAACCAAGATTACTCTACCCAGCAAGGATCTCATTCAGATTCGACAGAGAAATCAAAAGCTTTTCGGACAAAGAAAAGCTAAGAATTCAGCACCACCAAACCAAGAACAAGTGCTAAAGGAACTTCTCTAGGCAGGAAACACAAGAGGAGAAAAAGACCCACAAAAACAAACCCAAAACAATTAAGAAAATGGTAATAGGAACATACATATCGATAATAACTTTGAATGTAAATAGATTAACTACTCCAAACAAAAGACACAGGCTGGCTGAATAGATACAAAAACAAGACCCATATATATGCTGTCTACAAGAGACCCAATTCAGACCTAGGGACACATACAGACTGAAAGTGAAGGGATGGAAAAAGATATTCCATGCAAATGGAAATTAAAAGCAAGCTAGAGTAGCAATACTTGTACCAGATAAAATAGACTTTAAAATAAAGACTGTTAAAAGAGATACGGAAGGACACTACATAATGATGAAGGGATCAATCCAAGAAGAAGATATAACAATTATAAATATTTATGCACCCAACACAGAAGCACCTCAATAAGGCAAATGCTATCAACCATAAAAGGGGAAATCGACAGTAACACAATAATAGTAGGGGACACCCCATTTACACCAATGGACAGTTCATCAAAAAAGAAAATAAGTAAGGAAACACAAGATTTAAATGACAAAATACACTAGATAGATTTAATTGATATCTATAGGACAGTACACCCGAAATTGGCAGAATAGACGTTTTTCTCAAGGGCACACGGAACATTTTCCAGGATAGATCACACCTTGGGTCACAAATCAAGCCTCAGAAAATTTAAGAAAACTGAAATCGTACCAAGCATCTTTTCTGACCACAGCGCTATGAGACTGGAAATCAATTAAAGGAAAAAACCTGTAAAAAACAAATACATGGTAGCTAAACAGTGCACTACTATATGACCAAGAGATCACTGAAGAAATCAAAGAAATAGAAAAAATACACAGAAACAAATAACAACTAAAACACGACGACCCAAAACCTATGGGATGCAGCAAAAGCAGTTCTAAGACGGAAGTTTATAGCAATACAATCCTACCTCAAGAAACAAGAAAAATCTCAAATAAACTATCTAACCTTACATCTAAAGCAACTAGAGAAAGAAGAACAAAGAAAACCCAAAGTCAGTAGAAGGAAAGAAATCATAAAGATCATAGCAGGATGGGATAGGGAGGGTGGGAGGGAGGGAGACGCAAGAGGGAAGAGATATGGGAACATATGTATATATATAACTGATTCATTTTGTTGTAGGGCAGAAACTAACACACCATTGGAAAGCAATTATACTCCAATAAAGATGTGAAAAATAAAAAAAATTTTAAAAAAGATCATAGCAGAAATAAATGAAATAGAAATGGAGAAAACAATAGCAAAGATCAATAAAACTAAAAGTTGGTTCTTTGAGAAGATAAACAAAACTGATAAACCTTTAGCCAGACTCATCAAGAAAAAAAGGGACGAGGACACAAATCAACAAAATTAGAAATGAAAAAGAAGAAATCACAACTGACAATGCAGAAATACAAAGGATTTTAAGAGACTACTACGAACAACTATAACCCAATAAAATGAACAAACACAAAGAAATGTACAAATTCTTGGAAAGGTACAATTTACCAAGACTGAACCAGGAAGAATTAGAAAACATAAACAGACCTATCACAAGTAATGAAATCGAAACTGTAATTAAAAATCTTCTAACAAACAAAAGTCCAGGACCAGATGACTTCACAGGCGAATTCTATCAAACATTTAGAGAAGAGCTAACACCCATCCTTCTCAACCTCTTCCAAAAAATTGCAGAGGAAGGAGTACTCCCAAATTCGTTCTACGAAACCACCATCACACTGATACCAAAACCAGACAAAGATATCACAAAAAAAGAAAATTACAGACCAATATCACTGATGAATACAGATGCAAAAATCCTGAACAAAATACTAGCAAACAGAATCCAACAATACATTAAAAGGATCATACACCATGATCAAGTGGGATTTATCCCAGGGATGCAAGGATTCTTCCATATATGCAAATCAATCAATGTGATACACCATATTAACAAATTAAGGAATAAAAACCATATGATCATCTCAACAGATACAGAAAAAGCTTTTGAAAAAATTCAGCACCATTTATGATAAAAACTCTCCAGAAAATGGGCATAGAGGGAAACTACCTCAACATAATAAAGGCCATAAATGACAAACCCATAGCAAACATCATACTCAATGGTGAAAAACTGAAAACATTTCCACTAAGATCAGGAACAAGGCAAGGATGTCAACTCTTGCCACTCTTATTCAACATAGTTTTGGAAGTCCTAGCCACAGCAATCAGAAGAAAAAGAAATACAAATTGGAAAAGAGGAAGTAAAACTGTCACTGTCTGCAGATGACATGATACTATACATAGAAAATCCTAAAGATGCCACCAGAAAACTACTAGAACTAATCAATGAATTTAGTAAGGTTGTAGGATCCAAAATTAATGCACAGAAATCTCTGGCATTCCAATACACTAACAGTGAAAAATCATAAAGAGAAATTAAGGAAACACTCTCATTTACCAATGCAACAAAAAGAATAAAATACCTAGGAATAAACCTACCTAAGAGATGAAAGACTTGTACTCAGAAAACTATAAAACACTGATGAAAGAAATCGAAGATGACATAAACAGATGGAGAAATATACATGTTCTTGGATTGGAAGAATCAACATTGTGAAAATGACTATACTGCCCAAAGCAATCTACAGATTCAATGCAATCTGTACCAAACTACCAATGGCATTCTTCACAGAATCAGAACAAAAAAATTTTTACAATTCGTATGGAAACATAAAAGACTCCACAGCAATCCTGAGAAAGAAAAACGGAGCTGGAGGAATCAGGCTCCCTGACTTCAAACTATACTACAAAGCTACAGTCATCAAGACAGTACAGTACTGGCACAAAAACAGAAATATAGATCAATGGTACAGGATAGAAAGCACAGAGATAAACCCACACACAATAGTCACCAAATTTACGACCAAGTAGGCAAGAACATACAATGGAGAAAAGACAGCCTCTAATAAGTGAAGCTGGGAAAAGTGGACAGCTACATGTAAAAGAATGAACTTAGAACACTACCTAACACCATACACAAAAATAAACCCCAAATGGATTAAAGACCTAAATGTAAGACCAGACACTATAAAACTCCTACAGGAAAACACTCTTTGACATAAACCACAGCAAGTTCTTTTTTGACCCACCTCCTAAAGTAATGAAAATAAAAACAAAAATAAACAAATGGGACCTAATGAAACTTAAAAGCTTTTGCACAGCAAAGGAAACCGTAAGCAAGATGAAAAGACAACCCTCAGAATGGGAGAACATATTTGCAAGTGAAGCAATAAAGGATTAATCTCCAAAATATACAAACAGCTCATGGAGCTCAATATCAAAAAAACCCCAAACAACCCAATTAAAGATGGGCGGAAGACCTAAATAGACATTTCACCAAAGAAGACATACAGATGGCCAAGAGGCACATGAAAAGCTGCTCAGCATCACTAATTATTAGAGAAATGAAAATCAAAACTAAAATGAGGTATATCACCTCACACCAGTCAGAATGGCCATCATCAAAAAGTCTACAAACAATAAATGCTGGAGAGGGTGTGGAGAAAAGGGGACCCTGTTGCACTGTTTGTGGGAATGTAAACTGATACAGCCGCTATGGAGAACAGTATGGAGGTTCCTTAAAAAACTAAAAATAGAACTACCATATGACCCAGCAATCCCACTACTGGGCATATAGCCTGAGAAAACCATAATTCAGAAGGATATATGTATCCCAATGTTACCTGCAGCACTACTTCCAATAGCCAGGACATGAAACAACCTAAATGTCCAATGATAGATGAATAGATAAAGAAGATGTGGTACATATACACAATGGAATATTACTCAGTCATAAAAAGGAATGAAACTGGGTCATTTGTAGAGATGTGGATGGACCTAGAGTCTGTCATACAGAGTGAAGTAAGACAAAAAGAGAAAAACAAATATTGTATATTAACACATATATGTGGAATCTAGAAAAAGGGTACATATGAACCTATTTGTAGGGCAGGAATAGAGACGCAGACATACAGAACAGACATGTGGACACACTGGGAGAAGGGGAGGGTGGGATGAATTGGGAGATTAGGTTTGACATAATTACACTACCACATGTAAAACAGATAGCTACTGGGAACCTGCTGTATAACACAGGGAGCTCAGCTTGGTGTTCTCTGACAACCTAGATGGGTGGGATGGGGGCGGGTGGGAGGCCAAGAGGGAGAGCATATAGGTATACATATAGCTGATTCACTTCACTGTACAGCAGACGCTAACACAACACTGTAAAGCAATTTTACTCCAATAAAAAAATACAATAAAATAAAGGACACATGGAATAACCTTAGCTAATGCTTTTAAGTGCTTCACATACCAGGCAGGCACTGCTCTAAGTGTTTTACATGCCTTAACTATATTCTTCAACATGACTCAATGAAGGAGATATTATTAATGTTATCTACTGAACAAGTAAAACCACCATGTCTTTGGAAAGGAAGCCTCAATATCATGAAGACTCTAATTCTCTGTTTTACATAGTAACTGATTCACTTTGTTATAAAGCAGAAACTAACACACCATTGTAAAGCAATTATACCCCAATTAAGATGTTAAAAAAGAAAAGAAAAGAAAATAACCACCAAGGATTTCCAGTCTGGAAAAAATGGTGTAGACATATCTCCTCTGTTCCTCCTGAATGTGTATAACCATCAACTCCAGAAATGATGCAAGAGCACAAGAGACAACCAAAGGAGAACTCTGAAAGGTAGAAAGACAAAGATGGGCTGGTGGTGGGCTTCCCTGGTGGCGCAGTGGTTGAGAGTCCGCCTGCCGATGCAGGGGACGCGGGGTCGTGCCCTGGTCCGGGAGGATCCCACATGCCGCGGAGCGGCTGGGCCCGTGAGCCACAGAAATGATGCAAGAGCACAAGAGACAACCAAAGGAGAACTCTGAAAGGTAGAAAGACAAAGATGGGCTGGTGGTGGGCTTCCCTGGTCGCGCAGTGGATGAGAGTCCGCCTGCCGATGCAGGGGACGCGGGTTCGTGCCCTGGTCTGGGAGGATCCCACGTGCCACGGAGCGGCTGGGCCCATGAGCCATAGCCGCTGGGCCTGCGCGTCCGGAGCCTGTGCTTCGCAACGGGAGAGGCCACAACAGTGAGAGGCCCGCATACCGCAAAAAAAAAAAAAAAAAAGATGGGCTGGTGAGCGTCCCCAGGACCAGAGGAATGACATAGTGGCCTATGTCTCACTATACCACAACCCACAGAAAGGCAACTTAGGGCCACCATTTCCCAATCCACAAGTGGCAACAGAAGGCAGCCGCAGAATGAGATAGGCCCATTCTTCCTTCAGATTGAACCAGATCTCACCAGCAATCCAGGTAAACTGGGTATCCCACTGACAGCAAGTGATGAAGGAAAGTGCTAGCCTTCCCAACGAGCTTGAATCTCCTTTCTGCCACCAAGATGTACCAGGTGCCCAAGGGTTATCAGCAAGGAGGGATTCCACCAGGCATGAGACTCTCCTCTTCCACCTTAAAAACAATATGCGTCCAGGCAGGACCAAGCAAAGGAGATGCCCCCAGAACAAGCAAACTGGCCCCAGAGGCCAAAACAACTTTCCCCAACCTAGCCACACTAGGTGGCCCAGCCTAGGGAAGCTCCTCTGTTCCCTCCAGGTAGCACCAGCAGGAACCAGTAGCACCAGATAAACCAAGTACAGCAAAACAGTACCACAAAGGCTCTGAAATTAAACTGTCATTGGAACCACAGCCCATGAAGTAGACCAGGGCCTGTACATTAAACCTAAACAGGATGATCGCCTGCTAAAATTTAAAAATTACATAGGACCCAGGGTCTCCAAATAAAATGTGTGGCTACAATAGAAAATCACCTGTCATACCCAGAACCAAGAAAATCATCATTTGAATGTGAAAAGACAACGGAAAACAACACTGAAATGAATCAGATGTTCGAACTATCTGACTTGTACCTTGAAGCAGCCATTATAAATAAAATTATAAAAGCCAAAAAAAAAAACAACCTTCAACAAGCAACTATAAATCTTACAGCAACAAGCAAAAAACTGAAAACCTCAACAAGAAATTGAAGAACAAAATGGAAATTATAGAACTGAAAAATACAGTAACAGAAATTAAAAAACTGGCTACATGGGCTCCATAGTAAGAGTAGAGATGAAAGAGGATGGACTTAGAGAACTTGAGGCCACATAATAGAATTCATTCAGTCTGAACAACATAGAGAAAGCCTAAAAACAAATGAAGAGCACCTCAAAGACCTGTAGGACAGAAACAAAAAAATCCCAACATCTGTATCATCAGAGTCTCATAAGGAGTCTGGAGCTGAAAGAAATAATGACTGCAGATTCCTAAATCTGTTGAAAGACACAAACTTACAGATTCAAGATGAGTTAATCTCAAACAGAGTAAACCCAACAAAATTCACACCAATCAAACTTCTGAAAACTAAAAACAAATAAAAAATATCTGAAAGCAGCCAGAAAGAAATGACAGATTACCTGTAGGTGCACACCAAGTAAAATGACAGCCTATATATCTATTCTTTAGAAATGAAGAAGGAAACAGACATTCTCAGATGAAGGAAAGCTACAGGAATTTGTAGCTACCATACTTACCCTTAAAAAATGGCTAAAGGAAGTTCTTAGGCAGAAAGGAAATTATAAAAGGAGAAAGCTGAGACCATCAGAAAAAAAAGAAAAAACAAAAGAAAAAAGAGAAAAAGAACAGAAATATGGATACACAGAACAGACTATCCATCTTATGAATTTGTAAAATCATATTTCATAGTCAAAAAAATTATACCACTATATAATATTCAAGCCACTATTTAAAAGTGGGGAAACTACAACAAAGTACTAAATATAACAAAAAAAAACAAACTCACAGATACAGAGAACAAACTAGTGGTTACCAGTGGGAAGAGGGAAGTGGGGAGGGCCGATAGAGGGGTAGGGAATTAAGAAGTACAAACTATTAGGTATAAAATAAGCTACAAGGATATATTCCCCGTACAACACAGGGAATATAGCCAATATTTTATAATAACTATAATGGAGTATAACCTGTTAAAAGTGTGGATCACTATATTGTACATCTGTAACTTACATAATAATAAAAAAAAAATCTTTTTAAGTGGGGAAGATAAAAGGGCCTAAATGGAAGAAAAGTTTCCACATGTTACTCAAAGTGGTAAAATATTGGTTAAATGTAGGTGTAATATTACAATATGTATATAGTCTATTTTGACCACTTCTAATCAACATTGTACTGGAAGTTTAAGCCAGTGTACTAAGACAAGAAAAATAAGTCATGCAGATGGCACAGAAAGAAGTATAACTGTCTTTATTCACAGATCATATATGACGGTCTTTGCTACACAATGGGCAAAAATTGCAAATTCCATGTGATAAAGGATTGTATCAAAAGTAATTTAAACTTCAATAATAACACACAACCGAAATAAAATAATGGGCAAAAGATTTGACACTTCACTGAAGAAACACAGGTGGCAAATATGCATGTGAAAAAAGGCTCATTATCATTAATCATTAGGAAAATAAAATGAGATACCACTCTAAACCTTAAAAAGTGTCTAAAATTAAAAAGACCAACATATCAAGCACTGGCAAGGATGTGGAGCAACTGGAAGTCTCATAAAGTGCTAGTGGCAATGCAAAATGGTACAACTACTAAGGAAAACAATTTGGCTATTTCTTAAAAAAAATTAGAACTATATCTACCATATGATTCATTTAGTCCACTCTGAGATATGTACCCAAGAGAAATGAATGCAGTTGTTCATACAAAGACTTGTAGAAGAATGTTCACAGTAGCTTTATTTGCAATAGCCCCAAACTGGAAATAACATAAATGTCGATCAAAAGGTGAACAGATAGGGCTTCCCTGGTGGCGCAGTGCTTGAGAGTCCGCCTGCCGATGCAGGAGACGCGGGTTCGTGCCCCATTTCGGGAGGATCCCACATGCCGCGGAGCGGCTGGGCCCGTGAGCCATGGCCGCTGGGCCTGCGCGTCCGGAGCCTGTGCTCCGCAAATGGGAGAGGCCACGACAGTGAGAGGCCCGCATAACGCAAGAAAAAAAAAAAAAAGGTGAACAGATAAACAAACTGTATTGCATTATACAATGGAATACTACTCACCAATAAAAAGAAATTAACTACGCAGCAATAAAAAGGAATGAAGATGCAACAGCATGGATGAATCTCAAAATGATTATGCTGAGTACAATAAGTTAGAAAAGACTGCATACCATATGATTCCATTTATATCAAATTACAGAGGACACAAACTCTTGTACAGTGACAGAAAGCAGAAGAGTGGTTACCCGGTAATAGGGAAAGGACAGAAGGGAGGGATAACAAGTGGCATGAGGGAACTTTTGGGGTGAAAAGTATGTTCATTATCTTGATTGTGGTGATTGTATACTCATGTCAAAGCTTATCAAACTGTACACTTTAAATACGTGCAGTTTACTGTATATCCATTAAACCTCAATACAGCTACTATAAAAGACACAAATCCACCACACTTTCTTTTGGAAACGGAAAAGATGATTCTTAAGTTTCTGTGGAAAAATAAGTAAGAGAATAGTCGGAAGAATTCTAAAAAACCTAGCAGAGACAGGGAGAGATAGGAACCAGTCATACCAGTTTTAATAGTTGGGGTCTTAATAGCATACTATAAAGCTATATAAGGGTTTTAAACATAGCAATGATGAGTGAACCAACAGAAATCAATGACATAAACTAGAAAAGTCCAAAAACTTTTTTCTATATCTATCAACTAAGAATATGACAAAAAGAGCATTTTAATCAGTTGGGAAAAGAACAAATAGTATTGGAAAGAACCTGGTGGCCACCTGGGAAAAACTCTATCTATGCCTCTCAACTCACACTAAAATAAATAGCAGATGAGTCGGTAATTTAAATGCTAAAAAAAAAAAAAAAAGAAAAAAGGAAAACACTAAAAAAAAAAATGGAAATTTTTTTTTCCCTTTTTTTTTTTTTTTTTTTTTTTTTTTTTTTTTTTTTTTTTTTTTTTACAGAAGACCTTTTTAAGTATAAGACAAATCCCAAAAGTCATTTAAGGCAAAACTGATAAATCTAACTTCATTAAAAAAAAAAATTCCACATGAAAGAATCATAAAGTTAAAATACAAATGTTAAAATAAGGGGGTTAAATGTGGCACCTCATATCACAAAAGACTTATTTCTCTAATATATAAAAAATTCTTATAAGTAAGTATGAAAAAATATCAACAATAACCCAATAGAAAATGGGCAAAGCATATTCAAAGACAGTCATGGAAGGAAATACAAATGGCCCCCTAACACACAGAAAGGTGCTCAAACTGGCAGAGACCCAGGATTTTGTTAGTGCTCTTTTCATTAATTGTGACAAATGTACCATCCATATGTAAGATGATAATAATCGGGCAAACTGGGTGTGAGGTATGTGGGAACTCTGTACTACATTCACAATTTTTCTCTAAATCTAAACTATTATAAACTTTAAAAAAATAAGCAAAAGACTTAAATGGATACCTCACAAAGGAAGATATTAAATTGGCCAATATGCACATGAAAAGATATGCAACTGTCCTTAGTCATCAGGGAATTACAAATTAAAACCACTAGATACTATTTCACACCCACTAGGATGTGAACTGAAATTGTCATCCACTGCTGGAGTTCTCTTTGAAGAACTGTGGGGCAGTTTACTTCGTAATCAACCCACAGAGACAGGATGAACCTCCCACCCAAAATATGGTTTGCATATTGAGACAGATGACACACACATGAATCAAGAGGATACGGAAAGATTTATAATTCACATAATGAGACTTTTTGGGGAGAGTAGGGCAGACCTCCCAAGCTAGTTCAAATACAGCTTGGGAGAGCGGGCGGAAAAGGAGAATAGCTTGAGCTATTGGTAGTTAGGAGGTGGTGGGGCTTTGGTGACAGCTGGAGTGTATATGGTTTGAACTCCCTCCTGATGCCAAAAGAGGAGCAACTTGGCTTTTTTATCAGCTTGCCCAGATGTAGGACAGAAAGGGGGACAGAACAGGTGGGGCTTAAGAGCTGTCATCAGTCTAACATTAAAAACGGAGTCAAACTCTTATTAGTTGCTTATCAAGTTGGGTGTCCATCTACCCACCCCATAGCTCCGCCATTCTACTCCTAGGTATTAGCAAGGAGAAATGAAAACCAATTTCCACAAAAAAAGACCTATACGTGAATGTTCAGAGCAGCCTTAACTGTAATAGTCAACTACTGGAAACAACCTAAATGGCCATCAAGAGAAAAATGGATAAACAATTGGCATACCCATGCAACAGAATACTTTTTCAGCAATAAGAAGAAACAAATTATAATATGAATGAACCTCAAAAACAGTATGCTAAGTAAAAGAATCTACAGACAAAAGAGAGTATTTTTATTATGTAATTCTAGAAAAGGCAAAACTAATTTATAGTGAGAGAAAGCAGATCATTGGTTGCCTTGGGACTGCTGTGATGGTGGGAGTAGGGACTGACTGCAAAGGGGCATGAGGGTTCTTTCTGTGGTGATGGAAATACTTTATTTCTTGATTGTAATGGTAGTACATGAACATATACAATTGTCCAAACTAGCCAAATAAGAATATTCTTAAAACAGGTATACTTAACTGTATGTAAAACATATCTCAACAAGGTTGATTTATCAAAAAGTAAAACACTGTGTTGAGGGAAAGAACCCAAACACTAAAAAATACATACTGTCTGACTACATCTGTATGAAGTCCAAGATCAGGCAAAACAAATCTATGGTGATAGAAATCCAAAAGTGGCTGCCTGGGGTAGGGGGTGGGTGCTGACTGCAAAGGACACAGACAAACATTTAGGGTGTGACAGAAATGTTCTTATTTATTCTCATTTTGGGTGATGGATATAAGTGTATATAGTTGTCAAAATATATTAGGTTGAACATTAAGCTATACCTTAATTTTTCAAAGTGCTTTCCTTGAAAACAAAACCAAAAAATTCCTTTTCTAATCCCACAACTAACAAATACAAGAAAAAAGAAAAAAAATCAAACCTTGTTAATTTTTTAATCATGAGAAAAACAGTAAAATGAAAAATAAACCCAAAAGTTATGGATCTAACAAAATAGAGAACATGCAGATCTAACTAAAACACACAAAAAAAGAAAAAAAAGGAACAATGTTAGAAATGAGAAAGTGCAAATAACAGATGAGAGCTTTATTCTGTTAAAAATTCAAAATTTCACTGAAAGTCTTGTCAGAAAATATTATGCAGAATATCTCATGGGCTTCCCTGGTGGCGCAGTGGTTGAGAGTCTGCCTGCTGATGCAGGGGACACAGGTTCGTGCCCCAGTCTGGGAAGATCCCACATGCTGCAGAGCGGCTGGGCCCGTGAGCCATGGCCGCTGAGCCTGCGCGTCCGGAGCCTGTGCTCCGCAACGGGAGAGGCCACAGCAGTGAGAGGCCCGCGTACCGCAAAAAAAAAAAAAAAAAATCTCATGAAAATGTCAAAATATAAACACAAAAACCACAACCACCACTACAAGAAAACCAAATTTGACCAATGATCATAGAAGAAACTGAAAATGTTTCTTAGGAAGCCTCTACATACCTATGCATGCCTGCCAAAAATGCTTAACCTGAATCTTAATGTGAATCTAGCCACAGCACATAAACAAGAATGACTATTTTTAACAATGCATGATAAAATTTATGGAGAGCTTCCCACTCTTCTTCAATGCCCATATCTAATAAGTCAACTAACCAGAGGGAGAAAATAAGACCATCATGAAAGGAGGAACTAGAATGTTACTCCTGTCAGAACTCTTGTCAGAGTTCCCCAAGCCATTTCACAAGTGACTAATATTTTCAAGTTGACTATTAAAGATATGGAAGAAAATAATATAGAGAGAAGGCAGTCTTCTCTGAAAAACACAGCCGTTTACTTACCATCTTCTGCTAAGATCTTGGCTGCATCTTTATCCTCTTCCCACTTCCCAGTCACGAAGCAATCTCTGATACTGTTCATAACCTTATACAGAAAAGTCAGCTTAGTTGACAGGCTCCAATCATTCAATAAATAACTGCTTTGAGAAATAGTAGGTAACAATTTGCCTTTAAATACTTTTCAAGACAGTTCTATGGATATTTTCATTCCAAGTGGGCCTATGAAATAACTTTGATGTATATAGTATAACAACAGATATAAAAACATAAATATTACAGCATTAACCAGTGGATAGGGAAAATAACCTCAGCCCAGTGACTTCATAAGTAAACAAACAGATATTTACTAATTCGTTAATCCAGACTTATCATGGCTGTTTGAAAACGTAATTCCTCTGCCAAAGACAAAATGTCTTATATGAGCCCAACAGTACAAAGAGTACTGATGAGGCTCCCAGTCCCAGATCTGCCAGATCATCCAGTACACAAATGTAGTGGATGCTGGATGCACCTCTCAAATACAGGCTAAAACTTGTATATAACTCTCTACTTCAGACTGCTTCCTGGGGAACCTGACTTAAGACAGCACATGTCAGTCACTGCCAAGGGCTCAAAAGCACATATAAAGAAATCTTCACATGGGTCCCAGCTTTCAATCACATTTTGATCATGATTCACATTTTTCAGATAACAACCTCACTCTCAAAGAGTAGCCTTGCAGCTAGCATGATTACAATGGATGCAAAAGCAAATCTGCTCATTTATTCATTCCTTCATGCCTACAATCACTCAGTATTTACTGAACATCTACTCTGTGCCAAGAAGCTTTGCAGGCACTGAATGTCAAACTGTTCCAAAAGATCCTTGCTTTATGAGGCTTAACAATTGACTCAGGGGAACCAGGGACCAAATAAATTTTAAAAAATAGACCTTCCAAGATAAAAACCCTCAACAAACCTAGAAGGGAACTTCTTAAATCTGATAAAAGGCATCCATAAAAAACCCCACAGTTAACATCACACTTAATGGTGAAAGACTGAGAGCTTTCCCCTTAAGATCAGGAGTAAGACAAGGATGTCTCCTCTCATCACTTGTATTCAACACTGTACTAGGCATTCTAGTCAGGGCCATTAGGCAAGAAATTAAAATAAAAGGCATCCAGTTTAGAAAGAAAAACTATCTCTATTCACAGGTGGTATGATCTTGTGTATAGAAAACCCTAAGGAATCTACTGGAAAACTATCAGAATAAATGACTTCAGCAAGATTGCAAGATACTAGATCAATATACAACAGTAGGGCTTCCCTGGTGGCGCAGTGGTTGAGAGTCCCCCTGCCGATGCAGGGGACACGGGTTCGTGCCCTGGTCTGGGAGGATCCCGCGTGCCGCAGAGTGGCTGGGCCCTTGAGCCATGGCTGCTGAGCCTGCACGTCCGGAGGCTGTGCTCCGCAATGGGAGAGGCCACAACAGTGAGAGGCCCGCATACGGAAAAAAAAAAAAAAAAAAAATCTGCAGGTCAAATGACCTATATATATATATATATATATACACACACACAACAGTAAACTTTATTTCTATACGCTAGGAATGAATATCCAAAAATGAAATTCAGAAAACAGTTCCTTTTACAATCACATCAAAAAGAATACTAGGAATAAATCCAACAAAAGACGTGCAAAGCTTATACTCTGATAACTACAAAACATTCTTGAAAGATCTAAATAAATGGAAAGGCATCCCATGTTAACAGATTAGAAGACTTGGTATTGTTAAGGTCTCAATACTACCCAAGTCAGTGCAATCCCTATCAGAATCCCAGTTGGTTTCTTTGCAGAAGAAGATTCTGCCAAGAATTCTTTGATTCTAAAATATAGAAAACCCAAGGGATCCAGAAAAGACAAAATAATCTTGAAAAAGAACAAAGTTGGAGGATTCACACTTTGTGATTTCCAAACTTATTACAAAACAATAGTAATCAAAATAGTATGGTACTAGCATAAGGACAGATGTATAGATCAATGGAATATAATTGAGAGTCCATAAATAAACCCATGTATCTACGGTCAAGTGATTTTCACCCAGGGTGCCAAGACAAGGCAATAGGGGAAAGAACAGACTTTTCAACAGGTGCTAGGACAACTAGATATCCACATGCAAAAGAATGAAGTTGGACTCATCTCACACCAAATACAAAAATTAACTCAAAGTGTATCAAAGACCTAAACGTAAGAGCTAAATTATAAAACCCTTACACAAACCATAGGAGTAAATCTTCATGATTTTGGATTTAGCAATGGTTTCTTAGATATGATACCAACAACAACAAAAATACAGAGAAATTGGACTTCATCAAAATTTAAAACTTCGTGCTTCAAAGGGCACAGAAAAGATAACCTACAGAATAGGAGAAGATATTTGCAAATCATATACCTGATAAGGGACTTGGATCCTGAATACATACTCAATGATAAAAAGACAAATAACCCAATTTTTTAAATGGGAAAATAGTATGAATAGATATTTCTTCAAATAATATATACAAATGGAAAACAAGCACATGAAAATGTCTAACATCATTAGCCATCCGGAAAAGGCAAATCAAAACTGCAATGAGATATTACATCACACCTCCTAGAATGGTTATAACAATAAAAAACAAGAAAAACAACAACAGGTAATAACAAGTGTTGGTGATGTTATTCCAATGTGGAGGACTCAAAAGCTACATACTGCTGGTGGGAATGCAAAATGGTGTAGCCACTTTTGAAAAGCCAAAAGGGAGAACATATAAGAAAAAAACTTCAGGGGACTTCCCTGGTGGTCCAGCAGTTATGACTCCATGCTCCCAATGCAGGGGGCCCGGGTTTGATCCCCGGTCAGGGAACTAGATCCCGCATGCTGCAACTAAAAGATACTGCACACGGCAACGAAGATCCCATGTGCCACAACTAAGACCCCACACAGCCAAATAAATAAATATATTTTTTTAAATAAAGGAAAAAACTTTAACTGTTTTTAGTAACCATATTAATAGAAACGTGTAATGTTATTCTGACACTTCTATGTATAACTGGGATAAAGCAAATAATTACACAATTTTCTAATTTAATCATCTTCAAGTTCAAACAGGAACTAATTCTACAGTGGAAAAACAAGAGATATAAACAGAAGATAAAAGAGATTAAGTAAGAAGCCTGTAGTCCTGAGTCTGAATTGAAAATGTATGTATGAATTTTCCTAGCTCTGGTCACTGAAAAGGCCTAGAAACAATGACCGACCCATAGCAATGAGTATACATAGACCTAGACTGTGATGTTGAAATACCATTTTGTACTAAGAAAAATCAGGACTTCTTATGGCTGTTTCCAAGTCTGGCATCAGAAATGTACAAGATGATACTGGAACACCTTATCATATCAGACAGCAATGAAGCAATCTAAGGACGACTAGGATCGTGTCAAAAGGACTCAGGAGCCAATTTGAAGAGACTCTCACTGGTCACAGATGTGATAAATATGATCATCAGCAAGGATAACAAGTGCAGTGAAAGGAAACACATCACCTATATTTAAATTCATGAGTTAAAAAAAAAAAAGTCACCTTTGGAGAATCATTCTGAAAACTGATAAAAATAATCAAGCATTTATACTGCTTATATGGAACTGGGTAACCAAATAGTAGATGAGAAGTTTCTTTATAGAAGTATTCCAGCTAACAAGAGGAATTTGAACAAAATATCACCATTTTACATCCTTAACAAATTAATGGATCTAGGCATTGAGCATCAATAGCTAACATCACAAGATGATTTTATGTGCCTCCCAATGAAAAAACACCACCACCTAGGAAGCAGTCTTGCCAAAAAATTTGAAAACAAAAACCTCAAACCTCAAACCTAAATCTAATCAAACTTCTAGATGCATTGTCCAGAGGGTAGCTACAACATGTGGTTATTTAAATTCTAATTAAAATTAAACAAAACTTAAATAAAATTAAAATTTTAGTTCTTCTGTCTCACTGGCCACATTTAAAGTGCTCAATAGCCACAAGTAGCCACATAAGACAATTCTTTACCCGTCACCATACACAATTCTATTGGTATTGCTCTGTACCAATTTATAGGAAATACAGAGAAGAGTGAAGTCTGACAGACCGCACATAGGGATGCAATGAGCCCAGGAAATCCAGAATATGAGAAACTCTACACATCAAATACTTGGTTTCTTAAACAAGTGAAAAGGTAAGGAAAAAAGAGATGGGTGGAGGGGAATATTGTAGATTGAGAGATTTAAAAGGCATAGAGAAAAATAAACAAAAATAACCTGGTAAAACTAAACTTTGGTGTTCACTGATACATACTTGAAGGATGAAATTATAAAGAAAAGAAGGAAATGATTACCATAAGAGTCGTGATTCCTTCTGCAGGGAGGATAGGCCTATGACTAGGATGGACACATGGTGGTTACAAAGGTACTCACCTAGTAATCCATTAAGTTAAACAATTACTTTTATGTGGTTTTATATAATCTGTATTAAATTTTACCCAAAAAATGCTTACATAAAAATCTCGTAAAGTGCACAAGTGCTACCCAGTGAATTAAAATACATAATATGATAGTCATTGGGCCTCCCTGAGGAGTGACATTTCAGCTAAACCGAATGATCAAAAGAAGTCAGCCTTGGGAAGATCAGAACATTTCAGAAAAGAAAACAGAAGACAAGAGGTCTAAGATGGGATTAAACCTGGCAAGTTTAAGAATTGAATGAATTCTCTAGTGTGACTAGAGGGTGATGAGTGGGGGAAGAAAATTTACCAGTATTATGGATTCCTGTTTGCTTACAAATAGTAGAAATTATAAATGTTAACTCAGGGATACTACGTATCTCCTAGTCATAAAACACAAAGTATCTCAAATGTATGAAAACCTACGTGCAATGCTTCAAAATAAAGATTAACAATACTATTCACACTAAGAGTTGAAAACTAACACACCATTGTAAAGCAATTATACTCCAACGAAGATGTAAAAAAAAAAACACAAAAAATAAGAAGCAAGTAACAGGTAGGCAATACTGAAATCACATAATCTTTTAAAAATATTCCCTAATTTTCTCATAAGTCAAACACACTATATTCAGCCTCACCTCCTCTAAATCCCAATCATGGGGCACCTCCACATGAAATCTGGAGCAGTCCAAAGAGTCAGCCTTGTGCTTACACTCGCTGGCAGACTGGCTGACACGAAACAACCCTCCGAGCTCTTCCTTGGTATCACCATCTTCTTCTTCGTTATCCTCTGTCACTAAAGAGACCACCATGATAGAAAAGTGAGAATAAATCCACCCACTGGAGGACTAGGGACTGAGGGTCTCTGTTTGCAGTAGGTATGGTGTGTGCCCCTGAGCGCATCAGCCACAGACACAGAAAGGCCACGGAACTACTGCTGAGCAGGTCTGGAGGACATCTGCCCTCCTGCAAGGCAGCAGCAAAGTGTCCACTGAGGAGGGAGAATACTGGGGGATGGGGCAGGGAGGGGACATTTAAAGACAGAGCTTTCAATTATCATAAAGAGTTTCTCTTGAAGAGTGCTGAGTCTCTAATCACTAAGAGTACTTAGACAAAACCTGAATGCAAGTCAGTAAATACCAACCCCCGATTCCATGCTCCTACCTCACATATACTCCCTGGCCTTGTTCTAACCATACAGTAAATAGGGACCACAATATCAGGTTCATCACTTTATTTTTTGCATTACTGAGTCAAGCTCTTTCCAAAAAGAACATATAGACAAATTTAATAAAATATAAAATCAGAGGAGAAAGGCAAAAGGAAAAAACAATGAGTAATACAGAGCACTCATTCTCAGAGAGGAAAAAACACCTTTTCAAGCAGAATTATTTTTCTGGTACTAAATTCTACAAAAAAATTCATGAAGGATTTTCTACAGGGGGTACAAAATGACATAATGAAGACTACTCTTATCAAAAGTTTTATGGCAAACCCATGAATCTACTTCGTATGACTGATTTACGGTCCTCATGAGCTGATGATTAAAAACATCTGCCAAATATCAACTATGACGCCCAGGAATATCTTATGGATATCAAAAGTACCACCCAAATCCTCTAACCAATTTCTTCATCTCCTTTTCAGAAAATAGTCTAAGAAACTAAAATGTTTCTAGATCTGAACCAGAGCTCCTTTACCTGTCCCATAAATGAGCTTTCGAAGGTTTGGAGTTGTTTGTTGCTGCCTCAGAAAAGCCTCAGCTGCCTTCCTGGAAAGGTCTTCCTTCCACTTGAGGGCACCTGAAAGGACCAACACAGACATCAGTTAAATCTGTTTGTCTGTCCTCTCTGCTTCCAGCTCATCACTCATTCATCCTGAAATCCTTTAATGAGGTGTAATACTTGAACAGTTAACAAAGTCTCCAAAACAGCAGACCCCCAATGGTAGACATTCTATTTGTAGAATATTTTCAGTGCCAAGTTTGTAACGGCAGTTAAATTAAATTTAAGCATACCTGAAGTTTCTGTGGAATAGTCATTTTCTTCCTTATAATCTTCTTCCTCTCTGAGTAAGTCTTCTATATCACTGGTCTCATCAATTAAGTTCTCTGACCCCAGTTTCTGACTACTGACCACTTGAGAAGGATTTGGAAACTTTTTCCTAATAACCTCTTCATTTTCTGAGTCCTCCTCCTCTGTACTGAGAGAGTTTTCTTCAGATTCATCTTCAGATGCAAATGCCTCTTCAGCTGTGCAATGACCTGAATCTGAAGTGGTGAGGGTTGCTTTTTTCATTGTCAAAGACTTCTCCAGATTCAAACTATCACTCAGATCATCAGTTTGTAACAGCCCTGGCTTACCACCTTCTCTAACAACTTTTGATTCTAAAATATCCCTCTCTTCCTCTGCAGTGGAATCCTCTTCTTCAATGCTTTCATCAGCTTCTTCTGTTGCTTCTTCTACTGAGCTTCTCTCAAGGTCATCATCACTGTCAGCAAACGCTGGCAAATCCACCTCAACGTCTTCTTCCATCTCAAGTTTTTGCCGTTTGATACCTTTACCAGACATACACTGTTTACCAGTCATTTCAGCATCTTCCCCCTCTTCTGTTTCATCATCACTAGAGCTATTTTCCAACCTGTCACCTTCGGACATTTCTTTATCTTCTTCATCATCACTATCTCCAGAATCATCTTCTTCATCTCCAAAAATGGCTTTCCGACGCACTCGACCAGTTTTTAAATCCACCTGCTTTTCCTCTTTTGGCATCCACAGCCTATATTAAAGAGAAGATGCAAAATAATTCTGTTTGTACAATAACCAGCTAATCTGCAAGTCAATAAATATGCAAAGAAATAGGAAATAATGTCAAGGAATGGTTTTAAATGACATAGCATATAAAGGAATGATGTGATAAATACTGGAATAGTTAATAAGCAAACTCATGCATATTTCCATAATACCACTCTACAAAAGAACTTATAGAGAAAATAAAGAGATAACCTTTATTAAAAAACGTCTAATTTTAGAAAGAAACTGCTCAAAAGGGAAGTGAGTGCTTAACAGATCTTTTAGAAGACCCATTAGTTCCAAGCTTGAAACAGATGATCCTTAGAGAAATGGCAGACTGCAGGTCCAAGGCAGGGAAAGTACAAAATAAGCCTGGAACATCCTGCTGTCAGAAAGCAAAAAGTGCTCAAGCACTAACAGGGACACGCCAAAAGGACACAGAAGACAGACTGAAGGGACAATATAAGCATCACAAAGACTAATGATAGTAATGGGATAATAACAAATATTTTTTTAAAACTCCATTCGTCAACAGTGATACTAAAATAAAGGGGTGAAAGCTCTTTGTTAAAGAATGCCAGCTAACGAATGGAGAAGGAATAACTGACTAAGAATATTCCCATTTTGAAATCACCAATGCAATGCTTGATAAAGAAGAATCATCAAGATGCCAAAAATATGGGATGAAATAAAAAACTATCAAGCTATTTAATGCAACAGTATTATATAAAACTGTAAAAAAAACAATTAGAAAAATACTAAAAATTGTACTAAAAGAGAATGGATAAGTTTGAATACATCAATAATAACAAAATGATGACTATATATAAGAAACTATATAGAAAAAGGAAATGTTCACAATATAGATATAAAAATTTTACCTGTGTTATAACTGTAACTATGTTAGAGTATCCATGTACACAAGGATAATTACAGGAATGCTCAAAAATGAAAAGAGCTAATAATAATGATCGTAATAACAGGGATCTTTTAGTGATACTTCTTATCTGTCAGGCACCATGATAAGTAGCTTATGTGCACTATTGTGTTTAATCATCACAACTCCTGTGAGATATTAGGAAATTAATTGATTTCCTCAAACTAGTAGGCCCACTCCACTTAATTACCATGCTATACCATCTGCTAGTTAGAGGGCAGCAGATGATTTTTTTCCAAAAACTTTTTCCTGCTTTTGTATATACTTATAATAAATGATAAATTAGATGATCTCAATCATTTTCAGACTAATTTTTATTGGCAGTCATAAATCACTACAATAAAACCAAAATATCCACTATGTATAAATATACAAATTCCCAACCCAGGCTGATAATAATTCACATAAGCCCTATATTAGTGGAAATTAAGCCACAGGAGATATTACAACACAATCTAAGTAAAAATTTTAGAGACAAGGTATGTGGCTTTTGGACAGCAATCTGAAAAAGCTCCCTGACTCTGCTTGTTATTTTGGCCGTTAAAATAAAGCCAAGTGGCCTCAGGACTCCTAAGAAACAAAAGCAACCTATGGAAAAGGTTTTGTGAAATTTAAGGAATATTCTGACTTTGTTAAAAAACTGAATCCTTCATATGATTTCAAGAAAATACTTCCATGTAATGTCACATAAGTAAAGAGCCCTCAGAAATACAAGCATGTACAAAGCAAAAAGCAAAACTAAACAACCTGGAATAAACCCCACCAAAACGTTTTATGATGGCAGAATGATGTATGATATAACCTTATGTAATATAATTTTTTTTTAAGAACACAAAAACAGCACACTTACCCCTGATTATCTATATCCTCTGACACCAGTGGTTTGGAATCAGAAAACAGTGTCACTCTACTTGAAGCCATCTTGGCATCAATAGTTGAATGGGTGGAAATGAGACTCTGGACCAGTTCATGGGTGGGCCTCACCTCCTCCTGTCAAGGCCACCAAGAAAGGGAAAGTGAGGAATGCACAAGCATTCTGAAGAAAAACACACTGGTTTCAATCAGTTTCTCAAAATTACCTTAAACACAGTTCCTGAGAACCTTTCTTACTGCCTCAAAAAAAAAAAAAAAAAAAAAGAAGAGGAAGAAAAAGAAGAATTCTTACAGCAAGGCCTAAAATTGATCTCTGTCCTCATTAAACTTTTCCAAAGTGCATGGAGTATACAGTCTGATAACCTAAATACTGTGTTGCCAATGCTACAGAAAGCATTTACAGAAAAATCCCATTTCAGAACAGTCAAAGAAATAAAAATCTGGAGTCTATTTTTTAAAAATCTGTTACCTTTGATACAAAAATTGCACTTCAAGGAATTTACTGCATAAAAAGACCCCTCCCAGTGGGCAAAGCTGCATGTGTGAAGGCACTCACTACAGTACTGCTCAAACCAGGGGAAACTGGGACTGAGCCCCATAGCCCTCCAAGGATTGGTTCAGTAAACAAAGTTTATCTATACGATGAAATACTACACAGCTATGAAAAAACTGAAGCAGTTCTATGAATACTAACAGGGGAAAAACAGATTCACATATTCTTAGGTGCCATCAAAAAGTTGCAAAAGCATTTACAGTTGGATCCATATAACAAATACTGTTTCTCTCTAACACACATACAAATACCATATATATGGTATCTGCAAATAATATATAATAATTTAGATATATAATCTAAATAAACATGTATATGTTTAGAGAAAAACAGAAAAAAATGACCAAAGAGAGCTAGAAAACATATTGATTTTATATGATGAGAAATGCGAAGTACAGACACCAAACTGTTTCCAAAGCTCACACTGGGGACATGGGATCCCCTGTGTGTCTCAGCAGCAGGAAGGTATGGAGGATGTGACTTTTACTTTCTCCTTGATGCAATTAAAGTATTTTGAACATTTATAATATGCACTGTGGCATTTATCATAAATATGACTAAAAATAAAAAGCTTCAGTAAATAAAAGGTGACTACATAACTTCCCGTGACTTCCCTCTCACCGATTCCTGGAAGCCATGGCTGCCCCCAAGGTCGACATAGACCGCATCTTTGTCATACAGCACACCACCAACTCCAGAGAAAGGTGCATACACCAACTTCTCCTTCTCATTTAAACAACGCTTCTTTTGTTGTTCAGGAAGTGCACAGGGGTCTGGGAGGAAACTGACGTCACTCACAGCAAAATCTCCTACACCTGGAAGACAGACACAGGAAGATGGCTTCAGCTGACAAGTGACTGGTGGCAGAAATGGCCCACAGTCGGAAGTCTTCAACCACAGCAAGGGCACGGTTTGACACTAGCACTGTATCTCTTTAGCTAAACACCATCAGAGCAGAGAAAATTTGGTCAACTCAACACCTTGGGTGGCCAATGCAGAGCTGAGTTAACTCTTAAAACCTCCAGGAAGATGGCTCTATCTTGTGTGGCCATTTTTCAGTTTTCCTGAGAAATGAAGTCATCCCAAGAGTTTTACAAATATAGTACATTTTACAACAAAAGGATACCTGGTATGTGAATTTGGCTTTTATTTTTCAAGTGTCCTCCTCTTAGATAACCATAAACAGACACCTTTCGGTCACACTTGATATTTGTTCGAATATCTTCTGGGTTTGTCAAATCTTCCATCCTAGAAAAATAAAACCCAATTATATGGCAGAAATAAATGTCAGAGTTCTTGTACCTCTCTTCATATTTCAGTGATTCATCACATTCAGTAATCCACTACACATATTGTTTAGAAAAGTACAGAAATAAGGAAGCAGAGTTCACCATCTACCAGGGGCAAAGGGGCAAACACATGACTGCATCTCTCTCAGGCTCTACAGGATACACATTCCACAAGCAAGACACCAAAAATGGGAGACGACATGGCCCTGGAGTTGAGGAAAAGTAGAGAACATATCCAGAAAAACCATTTATGGAAGATTAAGCTTTGACCCGGATTTTTTAGTGTGGCTTGGATTTTGGCAGGTGGAGAAAGGGTATTCTAGGCTGACAAAATATATGAAAAAAGCATAAAGGAAGGAAAGCACAGGGCACATCTGAGTGACTGGAGCACCACAGTCCAAAGGCAGCATCACTGAAAATTAAGGATAAAAAAGCAGGATGGGGCCCACATCCTGTAGCCTTAAATGCTTCAGAATCCTCACATTTTTCTAAACATTTCATACTTTACTCCTGAAGCCACAGCATGTTTAAGTAATGATACAAAAAAAGTAGATATTTTCCATCAAGTACTTTCTCTCCACTATTCAATAATAAGACAAAATAAGCTCTATTATTGTTCTTTTCCAAACTTTTTAGCTTTGAAACATATGCGTCAGGAAGAAAAAGTTTGCATTCACTTTTTACCTGTCTGCCAGGATATATGGGTGAGAAGTCTGCCATGTAAGAGGCCTAAACTTCATAACTGTAATAAAACGGCCCAGATTGTGAATTTCTTGGTTTTGATATTCTCCGTGTACCATTCCAGAAAGGTAAAATAGCTTGGCACCCTAAATATTAAGAAAAACAAAAAAATTAAATTTCAATGAAATTCTTGTCAACACTGTACCAAAATAAAGGCCGTTAAATAAGAAGCAATCCTAAGAAAGGGACACTTCTAGTGACCCACTGTGCCAATGCTTCCAGAACTTCTCTGGCTTCTTTCAGGACTCATCTTTTTAGGGCTTTGTATGGACAGAACTGCAAATATATTTAGTTTCAAGTCAAGCAGTGGCATCTATCTGGAGTATGGATACATAAGGAACAGTGAGGCTCCTGGGCACAGAAAAAATTTTATGACCAATGGGACACAACACAGTAGTATGGGGGAGAGGAAGGAGTGGCAGTATGTGTGCGCTATAGCTCCTGGTCCTGTAACAAGGAAAAACTTTGGACAAATTTTATTAAATCACAAATCCAAAATACTTAGAGCCAGACACTGCCTGGTGCTGGGGGATGCAGAGACAAATGAGACACATCAAGAGGTCCGGAATAAAGACTATCTCAAGGAAATATTCTAGGGACTATGAACAGATATATTAAGGAAACTAAGGAGGTGATCCTGTAAAGATGTTTGTTAATCTCTCCCACTCATTCTATTTTTAAAGGATTAGAGTGTTAGTATTCAATAACTAATTCGCTTCCTACCGGGTAGACTTCTGTCCAGAACCTGTGTTTTAGTCGCTTCTTTGTCTTCTTCAGTTGCTTATTATACTTAAAGGAATCTAGGTGAGTGAGAACGCCCATAATTTTAGGAAAGCCATGTACTTGACAGATGTTTAGGAACTCAAATGTTTCCATTTCAAACCCAAAGCTGGCATCTATAAGCATCAGAACCTAAAAACAGAAGACACAATTTCTCAAGGAGGCTACCCAAAACAGACCATCACCAAACTATGGCTCATGAGCCAAATCTGGCCCATCACTTGTTTTATAACTAAAGTTCTATTGGAACGCAGCCAGGTTGACTTATTTACATTTGTGCTACAACCGCAGTTCAGTGATTGCAATAGAAACTGGGACCTACAAAGCCTAAAATATCTACTATCTGGCCCTTTATAGAAAAAGTTCACCAACTCCTGCTCTAGACTAAATCAAATGATTATTTAGGGAATCACCATGATAGAGAAAACACTATCCTTTGACTTGCTCTAAAAGGCAACCTTGACACAGTCTCAACCATATTTCAAGAATGTGCATATATGAGAAATAACTCAGAAAGGGCCGGATCTAATTTGGCCCTTACCTGAAAAGTCCTCACTTCAAGAAATAAAGTTTTTTTGTTTGTTTTTTGTAGTACACGGGCCTTTCACTGTTGTGGCCTCTCCCGTTGCGGAGCACAGGCTCCGGATGTGCAGGCTCAGCGGCCATGGCTCATGGGCCCAGCCACTCCGCGGCATGTGGGATCTTCCCAGACCGAGGCACGAACCCACGTCCCCTGCATCGGCAGGTGGACTCCCAAACACTGCACCACCAGGGAAGCCCAAGAAATAAAGTTTTTTGTAAGGTGTTCTTAAGCCAAATAACAGATCTCTAACAAGGAAACCAAATAACAGATCTCTGATATCCAAAAGAATGGGAGGAAGTGGTAATCAATGAAAAACATCAAAAACATGGAGAAAGCCAAACATTTTTGTTTCAATCTCCTCAGGGGAAAAAAAGTTTTCCACTGGGAAGTATGTAGTAAGAAAGCTCTACCTTAGAAGTTAATTGGTAACATGAAATTGCTCAGAAACTAAAAAAGTCTACCAGTTCAGAACTAAGTCAAAGGATAGTCATGAATGGTAATCTGTAAGAAAATATAAGTACATAAGACCGATTTTTAAAATTTATACTCTTCAAACATGCAAAACAAACAATTTCATAGTTGATTCCTAGAGACTTAAGACATCTCTGTCCTCATCTTTCTGTAGCTAACTAAAAATAATTTTAAAAAAAACAGAAAAACTTAATCTTTGATTAAACTAGGGAATATTCATAATCCTAAACCACAAAATACATGAAGATGGACCACTGAGCACTGTGAGGAAGCATAGCTGTGTGGGCTGGCTGTGGAGTATTCCTACACCCCATTTGATACCATGGCGTGACAAGTTGCAAGCAATCGGTTGTAGAGTCAGAAGAAGAGGTGGGTGGCAAACAGTCCCTGAGCTGACAGTCTTTGTCAACTAAAGATAAGTAAAGCCTCTATTACTCCTCCAATGTTCATACATGTGCACGTGCACACACACACACGCACGAATCCATGTACTATGTGCTTTCGCTGTGATTTAGGAAGCTTTATGACCCAGAACAGAGCAATCAACATTAAGCTAGGCTGGACTTCCCTGGTGGTGCAGTGGTTACGAATCTGCCTGCCAACGCAGGGGACATGGGTTCGAGCCCTGGTCCGGGAAAACCCCACATGCCGTGGAGCAACTGGGCCCGTGCGCCACAACTACTGAGCCTGTGCTCTAGATCCCACGCGCCTGGAGCCCATGCTCCGCAACAGGAGAAGCCACCGCAATGAGAGGCCCGCACACCACAACCAAGAGTAGCCCCCACTCGCCGCAACTAGAGAAAGCCCGCACACAGCAACAAAGACCCATTGCAGCCAAAAATTTAAAAAGCAAAAATAAAAAAAAACATTAAGCTAGGCTAAATAAATAATGGTACATACAACAGAATACTTAAAAATAATGAGGTTGAACTCAGTGCTTATTTTACACCTCCAAGACATAATAAGTGAAAAAAAGCAAAGCACAGAACACTGTGTATGATAAACAGTGTGTGCTTTAAAAGGGTTGTATGTGTATATACGTATCTGGAAAATACTGCTGAGGGGACTGAGAGACTAGGGGTCAGAGCAAGGAAAGCAAAATCATGCATCGTGCATAACCTGTAGCACAGTTTGAATATCTTACCAAATGCATGTGTTCCTTTTTAAATCTTAAAAAGATGTATATGAAAGGTATCTTTCTTAATATGTGTATGCTTTTAAGTTTAGTATACAATATATGTTACATAAAAGAGAAACTAATGACATGCTGAACTATTTCAATCATTTCAAGTACACAAGATTTAATGTTTATACTATTTTGTGTTGGCAATAACACACTTATTTTTATTAATGGCAGCATTACATATTCAAAATTTGAATGGTACTTATTTTCTGATATTAAGATGGTACAACTGTAACATCTATATTAAATTACTTTTTATTTTAGTTTTAGGAGACTTCCTGAGTCAAAGGGTAAAATCTGTAGCTCTCTGTCCCAAACAGCTCTTCAGAGGTGTTAAATAAAAAAAAAAAAAAAAAAAAAACCAAGGGGGGTATCCGTTACCCCCCCCTTCCTAATCAATACGGTTTAATTTTTTTTTTCCTTTTTGGCTTATTTTTGCTAGTTTTTTTTTTTTTTTTTTTTTGCGGTACATGGGCCTCTCACTGTTGTGGCCTCTCCCGTTGCGGAGCACAGGCTCTGGACGCGCATGCTCAGCGGCCATGGCTCACGGGCATAGCTGCTCCGCGGCATGTGGGATCTTCCCGGACCGGGGCACGAACCCGTGTTCCCTGCATCGGCAGGCAAACTCTCAACCACTGCACCACCAGGGAAGTCCTATTTTTGCTAGTTTTAAAGGTAATTAACAGACATTAACATTCCTGTAAATGCAATCAAGGCTGTACAATTTCCAGATGCTGAGTGCAGTATAGATTTTCTATTATAAACTCTGACAACTTCTCAAGGGTAATCCATGAGATTTTTTACCCAATATGGTAAAAATATCCATATTTTATCATAATCATTAAGAACAGAGTTTCTGGCGCCATCAAGAGCAGAATTCTCATCCTCAGAAAAATTGCTTAACTTCTGGGAGCCTCGATTTCATCATACGTAAACTAGAGATAACACCTACTTACCTCTAAGGCATACTGGGGGATTAGATGAGCTAAATTTGTAGAAAGCTGTTAGCACAGTGCCTAGTAAGGGTCCAAGAAATGGTACTATTATAAACTTGTATGTATGTATGCATATCTTAATGAGCTTTTATTAGCTACATTCATTAAATGTTTTCTCTGACCTACGGTCTACTTTTAGATTTCAGAATACATTTCATTACGCACATTCTATTTTTACTATAACAATTATTGTCATCATCAATTCAAACACATCTTTTGTATCCCTGATGATACTCATCATTTTTTTAATAATCTTAAATCTTTCTTCCCTTCAACATGGGATAAATAACCTATCACATTGCTGTAAATCCCCATCAGAAACCCATGCTGCCCCCAATGACTTACCAAATCTGCTACTTTAGCCAGATCAATCATCATGTTAATGTCACATCCACATTCAATAATGGTGAGTCTGCGCTTTTTACCTATAAGTGAAAAGATGAAAATTTTACTTTTAAAAAGCCTTGGAAAAAAATCTGTTAGCTCTAATTATTATTATTATTGTTATTATTATTTTGTGGTACGTGGGCCTCTCACCGTTGTGGCCTCTTCCGTTGCGGAGCACAGGCTCTGGATGCGCAGGCTCAGCGGCCATGGCTCATGGGCCCAGCCGCTCCGCGGTACGTGGGATCTTCCCAGACCGGGGCACGAACCCGCATCCCCTGCATTGGCAGGCGGACTCTCAACCACTGCGCCACCAGGGAAGCCCTAATTATTATTTTTAATTGCATCTAGTAAAGCACCTTGTACATTCACAAGAGTAT
The DNA here is from genome assembly GCF_000442215.2 of Lipotes vexillifer. Taxonomy (NCBI): domain Eukaryota; kingdom Metazoa; phylum Chordata; class Mammalia; order Artiodactyla; family Lipotidae; genus Lipotes; species Lipotes vexillifer. The sequence goes on from NW_006789000.1 coordinate 207,815, forward strand.
GCCAGAAGTTCATTTTTATAGGAGAAAACTGATCAAATAAAGTAAATATCAAATAAAGTAACTTAGTTTTCTTGTTATGTTCTCTAATTTTAAAATAATATCAAAAGCCTACCCATAGGAATCAAGTGCTCAAATAGGTAAAATTCCAACTGGAATGGGCAGAGAAGTAGGCTTCATGATGGCTGTGATCCTGCTGTTCAGCAGTGGGCCAAAGCTTCTATCTCTATCAAAGCTTCCCCAGTTCTCACTACAGTGAAAAAACCCTCAAACCTAATGCAACAGAATGTTCATGGAGCAATCATTATTTCTAAATTAAGCTAAAAGAAATCAGTCAAAATCATGGGAATGCCTTAAAGAAAAAGAAAAGCCTCAATCCAACTATATTATTACTATGAGAAGAGATTTCAGATTCTACCACTGCCATCTGGGAATTTGTTTCATCCTCCCTCAGACTTTAGAAACATAACCATTTCCCAGAGCAGACAAGTTCACACAGGAAAAAGAAAGGAAAAACTCCCTCACTTCCATAAGAATGTGGCTTCAGGAGGGCAAACAGGTGCACCTGGTACATAGCAGGTACTCACTATCTGTTAAATGAAGGCGCTCATCATAACCAAGCCAGCCTGCCCAGGCCTGCCAAGCCTTTCAGAGGAGCACAGCTGGCAAATCTATACAACAGTTACAATAAGGTATACATCCACACCATTATTATCTCTGGGAATCTATCCTTTTCTGAAGCTACAGCTACCTTAATAAAAGTACAAGAGCAGTAACATGGAGTGACAATATTACTTTACCATTTACCAGTGAAGAAAATGTTAAACAAAGACATGCATGTTCCATAGATGACAACACGTGCCATGTCAGTCTGTGACAGCACCTCCTACCTGACACGATTGTTACAGGGCCTCTGATCTCTGTCAGCTTCTGCCTGGTAAAGTTCCGAATGAGGCACTGGATCAAAGTGCTCTTTCCAACTTTTGGAGGCCCCATCACCACTACCACTATTGGTGGGGGCTCTAGTGGAGTTCGATCAACCACTGGAATATGATGCTTTTTTGTCTTCAAATCCTGAGTCCTATTTGTTTAAAAAAAAAAAAAGTAAATTCACTTTCAAAATATAGAAGACATCATCCCTAGAAGCACAAACTTTAAAGAGGGCATAACAGACAATATGTGAATACAATCAACTTGTTAACTTCTGGCACCAAGCCAAATAACCACTTGAGTAAATATATACAACACAGTAGCAGAGCTGAAAACTATACACACCTTAAATCTGATTGCCTTATTAGTTGACTTTAATAGTTTAAAAAGAAAACAAGAGGCAAACATGGAGGCAGTGTACCATAATAAATAAAAGCAGAGGCTATTGGGTTAAATTTGGCTCTCCTACTAGGAGAAGTTAATTCAATAATGTTTAAAGTACACTGCCTTTAAAGTACATATACTAAGGACCCATTAAATAAAGCTGTTTAATACTACATACTCCAACTATATGAAACATATCCAGAAAATAACACAAGCACACCTGTTACCATAGAGATTGTTTAAAGCTTACAAACAAAACAAATTCTATAAAGAAAAACTCTTTTTCTCTTGGACAAAAGAACCCAATCAGTGTCCAGATGCTGGAGGCAAAGTGACGTCCGCAGCAAAGACTTCTCACATTTCAGTAAAAGAAATATGACTTGCATCTCGATGTCCTTCAGAGTTGGAACAGACTCGTGAATCCAAACCTCTGGAGAGGCTCCTACTACTTAAAAAGAATAATTGGAAGGACCACTAGACTCCAGCTAAACATACCTGTGAAAGGATCTCGCCATCCGCACAGCAGACTGGACTGCAAATGCTTTGGGGTTTCGCTTCCGGGCATCTTCCTCATCTCCAAGTTGGAGATCCCGCAGATGACGCTTCTTCTTCTTTTCAGCTTTGGGCCCACTGTTTTTCCTTCTATGTTTCTTCTGGTCCTTAGTCTCCATAGTAGCTTTTTACCAATCCACAACTAACTCTAACCTACAATGAGTGGGGTGGGGGCAGGGGAAGCATTTTACAATCCAGAAAACACCCAGAGAAACACAGTAAATTTCATTTACTTCTTTACGAAGAGATATATATGTGTTTACCCAACAGGCGTGGAAACTGCTTAATATTATCCCGACTTTTGGCACTTCCCTGGTGGCGCAGTGGTTAAGAATCCGCCTGCCAATGCAGGGGACACGGGTTCGAGCCCTGATCTGGGAAGATCCCACGCGCCGCGGAGCAGCGCGGGCGCCACAACTACTGAACCTGAGCTCTAGAGCTCGCGAGCCACAACTACTGAGCCCTCGTGCCACAACTACTGAAGCTGGCATGCCTAGAGCCCACGCTCCGCAACAAGAGAAGCCACCGCAACGAGAAGGCCGTGCACCGCAATGAAGAGCAGCCCCCGCTCACTGCAACTAAAGAAAGCCCGGGCGCAGCGACGGAGACCCAACGCAGCCAAAGATAAATAAATAAATAAATAATGCCCAATTTCACTTATCTCTATTATGCTATAAATTAGTTACCTCTGCTTAAGTTACTTTTTATTTGTCTTAAATGTCTACATTAGCACTGTCCATTTCTGCAATGATGAAAATATTCTATATTTTTCAGCACAGTAGCCACCAGCCACATGTAGCTACTGAGAACTTAAAATGTACCTAGTGAAACTGAGAAACTGAATTTTAAATTTTATTTAACTTTAATTAATTCAACTCTAAATTTAAATAGCCATATGTGACTAGTGGTTACCATACTAACTCAGCCCTAAATATCAACTGGACTAATGAAGTGGCCTCCAAACTTACACTATTTTTAAGATATTTTATTCTGAAAAAATAAATCATTTTAACAACCCTCCAACATAATAGCAGTATTACTTTTACAACTGTTGAATATGTAAAATTTTCAAGTTCTAATACTCATCTATATGCCTTTAAAAAACAGCAGTATCTCCGTGCGTGAGATCTGACTGACTCTGGATGATGCCTGAACACCATATGGATTTGTAGAAACCCTTACAATGATTTCTGAGAGGCCCAGGAATTTATGGCCCATAAGTGGGAAACCACTGGATTAGAGAGTTCTTTAGAAAATTGGGTCGCATACAATCTGCTGCGCTTGCTTGAAAAAAAAGGTGTGTGTGTGGGGGGGGGTCACTTCATTCACTTACGGTACTGAATTCATTTCAGTTCGCTATATATTTGCATCGGCCTATAATGCACTAGGCATTGTGCATGGAGACAGCTACAGCTGCGATCTGAACTAGTGGAAGAAATACAAACCCATGTCTTCTGTACCATGCTATAAGGGCCGCATCAGAAGTCTGCACAACCGCTGGAGGTCGGCCAGAGGTTTCCCACGGACACACACCAGAGGAAACAGAAAGTCCACATATACCAGCATAATGTCAAAAAATCCTAGCCGGGAGTCAGGAGAGCTGGGTTCTAGGAACGCTTTCACTAAACAGCTGTAGAATTCCAGAGACATTATTTTTCTTCTCCACTATATTTGGGTTCCGACTTGTACTGATGCCTTCCTCCTTTTTTCGGGGTATAGGGGTGGGAAAAGCACAATTTGGAGTCCACAGATCTGGCTCCGGTTTAAGTCACCTGCTAGGATTACCCCAGTAGGAAACGACCTCTCACCTCTCCCTGTCACCTCCCCTCCCGGTCCCGGCTCTCTGCGTGAATTCATTCAGCACTTCTCCGGCAGGTACCAAATATGTCTGCCCGGGCCACGAGGCGCTGCCCGGGGGCAGACTGTCCGGGAGAACCGAGCGAGGACCTTACCACGCGCGCGACTCGCGACCCTCCCGGAGCCCCAGCCCCGAAGACCCCACCGCCGCCGCCTAACCCAGTCCGCGACCGTTACCGGGAACGCAACTGCTGCTCCTCCTCAGGCCCGCACAGACAGCGCCGGAAACGGAAATGCAACGTACCCGAGGACTCTACACGCCGGCGGGAAACTAGGAGGCCAAAGAAAGAGAACTGCGGAGGGACGACTTTCAGGGGAAAGCCGAAAGAAGGCTCGTGATTGGCTGAGGGCGGACGCAGGCAAAGTCTGCGCGGTGCTCTCCACCTGGAGCCCCGCCTCGCTCCGCTGCCGCGCGGCGGGACGCCGCTTCGCAGCCCAGCCTCCGCACTGCACTGGTGATACCCTGGGTCTCCGAGCCCTGGGTGCAGCGCACGCCCGAGTTCACCCGGAGGCCGTGGTGACGGCATGGTACCCGCTCCCTGGTTCGGGACAAAAGCCAGAAATAACTCATTTATCCTGGTCATCCCGGAGTCACTGCGCCGGCCCACTCCTAAAGCCCCAGGCACTGCGTCCTCCGACTGGCCCAATGGAATAGCACTCGGCTGGGAGTCTCAATGGTTGGTCCGCTTGCTCATCCTTAAAGATGACAGAGCTGGAGATTTCTCGGACGTCTTTAGTGCTGGGACCCTCTTTTGCTGGGACCAACAGACTCTTAGGGCAGGGACAGACTCTGACCCAGCACGAAATGCTTTGGCCTTTCTCTGTTGCAGGAAAAAGAGCTTTCCCTGGGGGGTGCACGTCTTGCCGTTTTCTTGAAGCACAACTTTGCCTTCCCAGGGCTCTGCCCATTCCCACCTCTCGGGTGAGCTGGAATGCCCTAGTGCCTACAAAGCTAGGTACATTTTCAGAGTTTGAATCTCCCTCTTGTCTTGGAGGCTTTCTTTTCAATATGATCCCACCAAAGCACCCGAGGCTCAGTTCTACCTCACAAAACGAGGCTCATCTATGCTTCATGCCTTTTCACAGCGGACCTGTTCTCTCCCTCAGCATCCCACAGGTATTCACTCTGCCTACACTACACATTCTGTGCTGTGCTTGGGAGGCTACTGTATAGGGCACACACTTCTCTCATCGGTGAAGCGCTTATAATTTCGTGACACCCTGCAACACTATTCCTCTCACTTCTTGGAGATTTCAGTGTACAGGTACGTAATCCTTCTAACAACCTGTTGGCTCCATGAATCCCACTCTTATCCTCTTTCTTACCTCAGACTCTCACTCTCCCTGTGATCACACACCCTAGACTTTGTCCCGTTCAAGGAATGGAACCCTGGAAGCATCTCACTATAACCACCACCTGCTTTCTTTACAGGTTACTCCCTCTAATGCCCTGAAATCAAGACTTCGTAACCCTACCCACACCTCCAACCCACATCGTACTACCTTATTCCCTTATGACTTCTTCCTCCCTAGTAACCTAGCTTAAACTCCATGGTCAATCATTATCATCAGTGTCTTGCATCCTCAACTCCCTCACCTCCCTGTCGCCTCATCATACCTGCTTGGTAAATTGAGAGCCCTGGATAAAGCAAATTGCCCATCTACTCCATACTACAGCAGTGCATGGCTGGAGGAAAACCCAGAACCATGCTGACTACCCTCACTTTAATAATTCTAACTTTGCCTGGTCTATGCTTCTTCTAAATGTGTATTTCACACCTCCTCTTCCCTCTTCAATCCTTCTCACCACCTCCCCCTTCCTTGCTTTCTACCTCACTGAGAAAATGGAAGTGGAGACTCCCGCCACCAAAGACTTCCACCACATCCAGCTGTGTCCCTGTCTGCTGCCTGCCTGTTACTGTAGATGAACTACCCCTGTGTCCACCTAAAGGAATTCTGTACTTGGGTGCTGGATCCCATCATCCCTTACTACTCCAGGGCGTCACTCCAGCCCGTCTATTCTCTCCCCAGCATCATCAGTCTTTATTGGACTATTCCCATCACACAGCACGTAGTTATTTCTCTCATCTTCAAAACAAACGAACTCCTCTTGACCCCAGTTCCTCTGTCTGTTACTGCACCTTTCCCCTGCTCCCCTTTGAGGCAAAATTTCACAAAAGAACTGTCAATATGTTTTCTGGTTCCTCCCCTCCTATTCTTTGATTCACTTTGCTCCCAGAATACCACCTACCACCCTGGCTGCTCCTCCACGGTGGCCTTTGCTGGTTCTCCCACTCCTGCCTGACCTATTAAAGTGATAGCCCACAGGGCTCAGCCTTTGGTCTTCTTCTGTGTCTATACTTATTCCCTTGGTGATTTCAATCTGTCTTTTAGTTTTATATGCCATCTGTATCAGTCACTGATTGACTGTAACTGTGCTACAAATTCATCCTTCATTACCTACTCTGCAAAAATGGAGTTAGGCCCCTTATATTTACTTTGACACTGGTATGATGTTAGGTTTTGTCAATAGAGGGTGCGGAGAGACTTTGCAGGAGGAAGCAGTCTTTCTTCCTGGTTCTGCTGTGCTTCCTGGCTGGGCTTCTGAAGGTGGGTACTTCTCCAGGGCCAGCTCCTCTGGTATGTGGTGGCCAGCAGCCCCCCATTCCCCCATCCCAACTTCCCAGCAGTTTTGTCATGGCGTGACTCTCCCAAGACACCGCCCCTTTCCCCAGCACCTAAAGAGGGATTTCCAACAAGTTCCAGTGGTGCAGCACCACAGGGACTCCCCTGACACTGGTAGGCCATGGCCACACCCCTCCAATGAGGTCTGGATCTCAACGGTTGGGGGGCAAGTATGGGGCTGGGGGAGGGACCTCTTCCTGGGCCCTCCACCTCCACCCTAGGGTAGTGGCTGCTCCTCACATCTGCTGTTCTTATAGGCTTTAGAGTTCTTTACTTCTTACTAAGTCCATGCTTCATTGCTCCAATTCCCTGTTGTAGTTAATAATTCTTGGGGTTTTTTTGCACAGTTAATTCAGTAATTTTATATTCTCCTTTCATCATTTGTTATAAGTTTCTTAAATAAGAGAATTTCATAGGCTATGATAATGTCACCAATGACATGTACAAAATAAGTTATAGGAAGAGATTATGTTTACACACACTTCAGCAATAGTGATATGGATGATTTATTCTGGAACACACTACAAGCCTTAAAATTCAGTAATTGGGGAATTAAAGGCTAAAAATATGCAGATTTGTAGCAAAACACACTGCAGAATAAATCAAATATCTCTCAGCAATGGAAAATAATAATAAGCACTATTTAATTGTTAAACAGTAAAAATAGCTAACATTTATCTAGCATGTGAAAGACACCTTCGTAAGCACTTTACATTTCATCTCATTTATTCCTCACAAAACCACTATCAGTAAGGTATATTTTTATTGTCGATTTATTACTAAGGAAAATGAGGCAAAGAGAGCTTTAGTAGCTGGTGATTTCTTAACAGTGTCAGGATCAAGACTTAAACCAGGTAGTTTGACACCAAGGCTAATACAGGAGAAATGAGAAACTAATATTTCTCAAGAAAATACTGCAAACACACTGAAAACTAAGCATCTGTATTATAACTCTTCCTGTAGTATTAGAAAATAGAATCCAAACTGGATTAGGCAAATGGAGAATGTATTGGTTAATAGAGCTGACAGGCCCAAGAGTATAAATTACTTCAAGAAAAGCTTGATTCAAGGGCACACATAATGGCACATCTCTCCATTTGTGCTTATGTTTTCCTTTATCATGGATTCTGTATTTAGGCTTCATTTGGTATCAAGATGGCTCTCAGCAGCAATAAGTCCACATCCACCAGGTTAAATTTCAAAGAGGAAAGGAAAGGAGAGGGCTGAGGAAGAAGGGAAATGGGAAAGAGATACATCCACAGAAGTCCTAGCCTGTAACTGTTGAATTGTAAAATACCATCCTGTAATAATTCTTAAAATAAACTTTGCCTGTTCAAATTACAGTGCGGTTTCTTTTTCCCAATTGGACCCTGATCAATATAATATCATTTTCCAACAACTCCCAAATTTGTATCAATGACTCAGACCTCTCTCCTGAACTCCAGCCACCTCCCTGACAATCCAGCTGGGTGTCAAATAGACATCTCAAACGTAACAGGCCCTATTGGAACTAATGATCTTCTCTCTAACTGGCTGCCCAGCTTTTACCTCAATTGATGACAGTTCTGTCCATAAAGATGATTAGGCCAAACACTGTGGACACCTCCTGGCCTCCTCTCTTTTTCTATCCTCCATATCCAACCTGTCAGGAAATTCCTGTTGATCCTACCTTTAAAATATAACCAGTATCCAACCACGTATCACCATCTCCAATACTCCTGCTCTGGGCTGAGCCCCATCTTACCACAGATGGGTTACTGCACGACCTCTTAGTCCTCCTCCAACCACCCTTACCCTTGCACAGTCACTTCACAATGCAGCAGCCAGAGTGATCCTGTAAAAATGTAAGGCATCAATTGCAATTTAAACTGGTATAAACACCTTGGAAGATGGTTTGGCATATCTATTATTACTGAGCATACACCTACTCTACAAGCCAGCGACAGAAATATATACTGAAAGACATGTACAAGAATGTTTATAGCATTGTCCAAACTTGGAAAACCTCAAAAGTCCATCAATAGAAGCATGAATAAACTATAGTATATTCATAAAATGGAATAATACGTAACGATGAAAATAAGCTGCCTTGAGCAACAACACAGATGATACTTAGCAAAAGAAGCAAGACACAAGAGAATATGTTGTATGACTCCATTTATATAAAATTTGAAACTAGGCAATAGAAGTCAAGATAATTTTCTTTTGTAGAGGAGGGGATGTATGACTAGGTTGGGCCCTGGGGACAGCTTCTCGAATGCCAGTGATGTTCTCTTTCCTCACTGGTGCTAACTGATGGGTATGTTTACTTTGTAAATATTTATTGGGCTGTACACTTGTGCTTTGTGTGCTTTCTGAGTGTATATTATATTTAATTTTCAAGTTTATAAAACAAAAACAAGTAAGATCGTGTCATTCATATGCTCAAAGCCCTTCAACGGCATCCATATCACTTCAGGAAAAATTCAAAATCCTTACAATAACCCCCCAGCTCTGGAGACTTTGGTCCCATCTTCTCAGACCTCATTTCCTATTACACTCTCCTTTGCTCACTGGACTTCGGTGCCACTGGCCTCCTTGCTCTTCCTTGAAGATGCAGGCATGTTCCTGCCTTTGAGTCTCTGCACTGGTTTCTCTTCCTTCAGATATTCATGTAGCCAGTTCCTTCACCTCCTTTAAGCTTTTGCTCAACTGTCCCCTCTCTCTGAAGCCTTTTCTGACTTCCTACCCTCACCCCCAGTGCTCTTATCCTGACCTAATTTTTATAGCATTTATCACCTTGAAACATACAAACATGTAATTAACTATCTCTCTCTGCTAAAGGCAGGGAATTTTGTATGTTTTATTCACTGGCACAAGTGGCTAGAACAGTGCCTGGCATATATAATACCTGTTTGTTGAATAATGAATGGATTTAAATGAAAATGTGGCATCTTCTGACATGATCCCAATGACCCCCACCCGCTGGTATTCACACCTTTGAATTCACCCTGGAGTTTGAAGCTGGACCTACTGACTCGCTTCTAAGGAATGGAATCTAACAAAAGTGATCGGATGTCACTTCCATGGTTAAGTTATAAATGACTGTGACTTCCTTCCTGTGGGTATACTCTCTCCTGCCATCTCAGATTGCACACTTTCATGAAGCAGGCTGAGGACAGCCTCCAAGTGTTCCTCTCAGTGAGGGACTGAGGCCCTCAGGCTAAGAGCCTGCACAGACCTGAATCCTGCCAACAACCATGGTGAGTGAGCCTTGAAGCTTATCTTTCCCCGGTTGACCTTTGAGATGATAATAGCCAAGACTGTGGTCTGTCAGAGACCCTAGGCCAGAGGCACCCATCTAAGCTGTGCCCAGATCCTGACCCACAGAAACTGTGAGATAAAAGTGTTGCTGTAAGCCACTAAGTTTGGGGGTAATTTGTTACACAGCAATAAACAACTAATACAGGAAAACAAAACATGAACCTGTTAAACAATAAAGATAGAAAGCAGAAGTCAGAGAAAAAACATGAATGTTTATAAGTACCTACAATTTGACAGGCACTTCCAGATGCTTTTAATGTTATCTCAAAAATGGATATACAGTAAGTGACATGTTAGAGTTCTCCAGAGAAACAGAACAAATAGGGGTATATGTGTATGTAGAGAGAGAGAGAGATCTATTTTAAGGGACTGGCACACATGATTGTGGGAAGGGCAAGTCTGAAATGTGCATGGTAAGCCACCAGTCTGAGACCTAGGGAAGAATTAATGTTGCAGCCTGAGTCTCTAGAGACAGAATTCCCTCTCTTAAGGCCTTCAACTGATTGGATGAGGCCCACCCACATTATGGAACGTAATCTGGTTAACAAAGTTTACTTATTTAAATGTTCATCTCATCTCAAAAAAAATACAAAAAAAAAAAAAACCCTGCACAGCGACATCAGAACTGGTGTTTGATGAATTATATGGGTACTGTGACCTACTCAAGTTGACACATAAAATTGACTATCACAAATGGCAAAGCTATTGGATTTCAGGTAAGGGAAAGAACAGCATGGGCTAGAGCTATCAGGCCAGTTTTCAGAAGATTCATCAAAAATGGGTTAACAGGGACTTCCCTGGAGGCACAGTAGTTAAGAATCCGCCTGCCAATGCAGGGGATGCGGGTTTGAGCCCTGGTTCGGGAAGATCCCACATGCCACGGAGCAACTAAGCCTGTGCGCCACAACTGTTGAGCCTGAGCTCTAGAGCCCAGGAGCCACAACTACTGAGCCCGCGTGCCACAACTACTGAAGCCCACATACCTAGAACCCCTGCTCTGCAACAAGAGAAGCCACCACAATGAGAAGGCCAAGTGCTGCAATGAAGAGTAGCCCCCGGTTGCCGCAACTAGGGAAAGCCCCCACGCAGCAACGAAGACCCAACACAGCCAAAAATAAAAAGTAATTAATTAATTAATTTTAAAAAATGGGTTAACATAGGGACTTCCCTGGTGGTCCAGTGGTTCTCTGCACTCCCAATGCAGGGTGCATGGGTTCGATCCCTGGTCAGGGAACCAAGATCCCACATGCCACAGCCCCCCCCCCCAAAAAAGCGTTAACATGGTTGAAGAAGATAAGGAAGATGTTTACATAAGAGAAAAAGACACATGAGCAAAGACTGCAAGCATTTAGGGTAAAGAGAATTAATATTTTTGCCTATCAAGTACTTACTTCTTTGCATTATGAAATAGTGCAATGCCCCTGGCCACCAGTATAAAAAAATGCAATGTAAAAAATACATATATGATACAAAGAATGAAACACAGGCATACACATTACCCAACTTAAGGAAAATAATATAACCAATAACTTTAAAGCTCCCTGTGTGCCCTCCTCAATGAGATCCTGGAAAAAGCAACCTTTATTAATAATTATATCATTATGAATATCATATTCATTATAGTTTTATTGCTATGTACACTTCCACAAATTATGTATTAAGTTAAATATTTTTAGACTGCTACATAGTATTCTATTATATGAATATAATATTATAAATTTATTCATTCTTCTGTCTACTATACGTTTGGGTTGCTACTAGCTTTTGGTTTTGCTCTTATAAACAATGTCTCTTGGTACATATGTGAAATTGCCAGATCAGAGGAGCTCACGTGATACTGCCTAACGATTTTCAAAGTAACTCTACCACAACAATGAGATAATACTACACACATATTAGAATGACTAAATTTTTAAAAAAATCTACAAGACCAAATGGTGGTGAGGCCGTGGAGCAACAGGAATGCTCATTCATTGCTGGTGGAAATGCAAAATGGTGCAGCCCCTTTGGAAGATAGTTTGGCTATTTCTTACAAAGCTAAATATACTCTTACCATACAATATGGCAATCATGCTCCTAGGTATTTGGCCAACTTACTTGAAATTTATCTCCATGCAAAAACGTATTCATAATAACCCAAAAGTGAAGCAACCAAGATGTCCTTCAACAGGTGATGTATAAGTATGATACATCCAGACATTGCAATATTATTCAGTGTTGAAAGGGAATCACACATCAATATGAATGAATTTTAAATGCCTTTTGCTAAGTGAAAGCAGTCAGCCCCCAAAATATGACATTGCAGAAAAGGCAAAACTATAAGGATGGAGAACAGATCAGTAGTTGCCTTATTATTGTCAGTAACCCTTATTTCAACAGAAGGACAGTGGGGTCAAAAGAACAGAGGAGAAATTTTGAAAGGACTCCCAGTGACCAAAGATGGGACCATTTAAGCATAGAATAGACTGCAATTGATTGAAAACCTTTAAATATGTAAAAGTCCAAGAATTCAAATAATACACAGGAGATGGATGGAGAGGGAGCAGAAGAAAAACAGAACTTCATTGGTCAGCATTGGAGATAGCTAGAAAATCAACCCTTTACTCTGAAATTAATGATGGAGAATTTTCCTTTAAATAACTCCAACCATAAATACGGAAATGATCTAATTAGAAAAATACATTTTTGACCCTCATGAAACAATTGTTTCATGCAATAATTATTAATGATGATACAAGGATTAGAAGAAAGTTGATGGGGAACTTTACAAAACCACCAATCTGTCATCACCTAAAGCCAGTGATCAATCTTAGGGTCACTATAAGTGTGAGTGTCAAAGATTATATGAGTGTCTACTCATATGATGACGACTACATATACGGCACCACCTATCAAGTATCCGGGCCCTCAAAAGCTAAACCTGAATCTAGTCAAGCCTTCAGTTCTAACTTCCCGCTTATAGGAAATACAAGGGATTTGAGAACAATTTCAAATGCCACCACCAGGAAGCAATCAGCCAAATCAACAATCAAGCAATATATTACAGGGCAATGGACCTGTTTTCTTCAAGTCAATGGCATAAAAAAGAGGGGTGGGAGACAGCAGTCAATTTAAAAAAGACTTGAGAGACCTAACCACCAAATGCATAGTGTGGACTGTGTTTGAATCCTGATTTGAACACACCAACTATAAAAAGATATTTTTGAGACCATCAGGAATTCTGAGTGTAGACTGGACATTAAATAACGTTAAAGAATTACTAAAGTTGTCGGGTTTGATAACAGCACTGTGGTGTTATACAAGAAAATGTCTATTTTTTAGGATCCATACTGGAGTATGTAGGAGTAACATGACATGGTATCAGAGATTTGCTTTAAAAGTTGACAAGAAAACATAAAAGAAAAAAAGATAAAAGAAGCGTATCAAAATGTTGACATTTGTTGATCCAAGTGAAGGGCATCATCCAATCCCCCCTACTTTTGTATATATATTTTTTAAACTTCTATAATAAAAAGCTTTTTAAATAGCCTCTCTCCTTTGGCCTCACATTATCCAGCAGCCACATACTTTTTCTTTCTTCCCTCATAAAGAGATGCTTCTTAAAAGCGTTGTCAATTTTCAGTCTCCATTTTCTCACTTTACCTTACTTTTCAATGCACTACAATTTTGATTTCACACCCACTGCTCTAAATTACCTTCAGTAAATTCCCCAGTGATTTCTGTGTCATCACATTGCAAAGTTTCAATTTTTATTTCATTAGATGTCCAAGGACCACTGAAGAGTTACACATTTTGCTCAAAAGTGACTTATTTGGGCTTCATGTATATATATATATATCTCCTACTGATTCTGATTCTCTGGAGAACCTTATCCTCTTTTTTACTATATTGAATACCTTCTGTGCTTACTGGCTGCTTCCACCACAAGAAATTTGGGCTTATGTATATATATATATATCTCCTACTGATTCTGATTCTCTGGAGAACCTTATCCTCTTTTTTACTATATTGAATACCTTCTGTGCTTACTGGCTGCTTCCACCACAAGAATGCAAGCTCTGTTCAGATTAGAACTTTGTCTCTTTGCTCACTTTGTACCTAAACCATAGAACAGGATCTGGCACATAGTTGATGCCCAGTAAATAATTACAAAAGCGACAGAACACTTTATTAATATTTTAAAATACTTTTGACAGGTCAGTTTTTAAATTCTAAATCTTGAATCCATGTGAAACTTTTTGTTACATGCTAAAGATCTAGCCTTACCGAGATATTTAGCAGTACTTTTTAAAGCCACTAGTATTTGGTATCCCAGGAGCTAGGAAACCCAACCCAAGAAACTCCACCAAATTTCATCAGATTTATGGTATCTAGACATTTGGGTGAATTGCTCTTTATCAAAATCCTCTAAATCTGCGAATGTTCCTGGCGTTCCAGAAAATCATCTTTCTGACTGCAAGGTAAGGCCGGAATTCAGTAAGACACTATCAGGCTAGTTTTCCTTCGAGGGCTTTGTAGGTACTGGCTTCATAAATAGACCTTGTTCCTTAAAAATGACATCATACCCAGGACTTTCCTGGCAGTCCAGGGAACTGGACTGTTTTAATGTTTCAGTTTCAGTTTACAAAAGCAGAGTCTACTAAATTGTTTTGGATTGTAAATAGAAAAGTTTCCTCATAAATCCAGTGAATTATTTTGCTAGGCTGCTGTAACAAAATACCAAAGGCTGAGTGGCTTAAACAACAGAAACGTATTTTCTCACCGTTCTGAAGGCTAGAAGTCCAAGATCAAGGTGTCAGTAGGTTTGGTTTCTCAAGAGGCCTCTCTCCCTTGGCTTGCAGATGGCAACCTTCTTGCTGTGTCCTCATGTGGACTTTCCCGTGTGTGTGTGTTTGTGTGTGCTCCTAATGTCTCTTTGTGTGTCCAAATTTCCTCTTCTTATAAAGACATCAGTCAGATTCATTAAGGCCACCCTAAAGACCTCATTTTAACTTAATCATATCTTTAAAGATCTTATGTCCAAATACTGTCATGTTTGGGGTACTGGGTGTTGGGACTTCAATATATGAATTTTGGGGGAACACAATTCATCCCATAACATACAGGAAATAGAAAATTAAAACTACATAAAATATTCCTATGAACAGCAATAATAAAATTTTTCTCATCCATTCATTTGATCCAATGTAATATATTCTTGTTCCTCTGGGCCTTGGGTTACTAGCCTGCTCTCCTGAAGCCATCTACTTTTGGACTGAAGAGTCTTGGAAATCCCGAGTCCACTGGTAAAGTCTGACAGTTGTCCAAGTGATGTTATCTCAGAAGCTGTAACCAGGAGTCTATTCTTTGAAGTATCCATCATTGAAGTACTTTGGAAAGTACTATTCCATGAGGCTCCATGACTGTCCTTTGCTGAAGACAGAAACTCTGATCTGTTGAGCTTATAGCAGAGTGCTCAGGCAAGCCTCAGAATGAAAAACTACCTGCAGATGACAGACACTTGGTGGCCGTGGTTAATTTATATCTGTAGCAAATAATAACAGAATGAGAATACACTTCTCTGTTGAAGAGCTGTACGTAACCACTTCATAAGAATTTTATTCCTAAGGTTATACACGTATTATCAACACAGAGGGCACTGACAAATTTCCAGAGATATCCATAACGTGTAAAATTTCTGAAATATTTATATTAATAACACTTTACCTTTACAAATTTAACCTACGGCAGATTGAGGAGTATCTCTTCTGATTTGTTAACTCTTCGCATGCAACTTTTACAATAGTAACTCATCGAACCAGCCTAGTTGTTACTAGCATCTCTCCTAAGTTGAAGGAACAAATCTTTGTGATTTTTCTTTGAAAAAAACCTCAGACAGTTCTAGGTGTTAAAGCTATCCTGCCCACACAAAGATCATTGTCCTGACCTATCCTCAAGCAGAAAGAGACCTGATATCTTGTCCTTTATCCCTCACTTCAGAGGAAAAGGGCTCTGATGGAGCCAAGGAGGGAAAGCTCCTTGTTCTGTGCTAAGAAAGATCACAAGACAAGGAAGGATCAGATGGATTCCCTTGAACCTCTCTTGGAGCCATCTACATGATTTTTCATGGCCACTTAAGTTGTCATAAGAGCAATTGCTGAGTCCACACATTTGATCACAAAATTCCAAATGAAGCTCTGACACTCAGCTCCAACTCTTTAACCTTGCTCTCCAGGCAGACTGAACCAGTGAAACGGTGATTGGGGGGCATAGTCTAGGACATCTGAGAGCTTCCTGGGGGGTCTCATTTGAACGGCATTCTTGAGTTATCAACTTTTCAGAGAATATGATGAAAGCTACTGACACTCCCAAGGAACATGCAGTTCGTGTATGAACAAGATCATAAAAATCTGGGGGTGCTGGTTAGGAAGTATGCTGAATTAACAATGTCAGTTTCCTCATACCTGCTTATGAAACCCTGAATATATTCCAAAGGGGAGATGGTGGGAGCTCCAGAACCCATGGACCTCCAAACCCAACATCATTGCATGGAACTGAAATTCCAGAGGAGTGTAAAGTGACCAGATGAGGCAAACCATTTTTTATGCACGATTCTGGTGCTCAAGATGAAAAAACAATTCTTATTTACACAACTTATGACAATATTCACTATATCAGTGCCAGTACAACAAGATTCACTGATGGCATCTTCAAGATGACACCAACACACGTCACTCAATTATTTACTGTGCACAGTCTAGTACTGGGTTATACTATGCCACTGATTTATGCACTGACAATGAAAGGATGAGAAGACACAGATATACATGTATGAGAAAGTACTTGAATTTGCATGGGAAAGAAACCTCAACATTAACCCTTCATCATGCATGATGAATTTCAAGATTGCAAATATCAGTAAGATTCAACTACCCCTACCCAGTGCATAAGTAAAAGGATGCTTGTTACACAATCACTGTGGTAAAAAATGTCTTCTTTGGATCTAACGCCAGAGTATATGACAATGTACAGTAACACCTGTACATCCCTGTTGTTTGAACTTCCATTTGCCTATGGAAGTTATAAATGAAACTTTTGAATACACTGTGGAGACTGCAAAAGAAAATTTAGATACCTAATGGATTATGTAGAGAGAGTGTATGTTCATGGAAGGCATGGCAGAAGCAGAAAACCAGAAACTGCAAGATTTCCACCAGAAACTTGGAATGTGTATACATCAGTACTAACTGGTGATCAGAGGACAAACAACACAGTGAAAGGCTGGCATAACAAATTTCCAAAGCTGATGGTAGTGCATCATCCTTCAATTTGGAGATTTACTGAAGTGTTAAAGGATGAATAGCAAAGCAATGAATAAGTTATCACCCAGTTCTTGGTGGTCACATTCAAAGAGGGCCACCAATTTCACAACGATACTAACAAAATCAAATTCATATAACCAAAATTGTTAGCAGATATAACGAACATGAAACCAATAATCAGGTCAATATATACTCAGGAGCAGTTGGTCATCGACTGAAGAGTAACCCTGCCAAACTTCACAACGAGGAAGAATAAATGTGAAATCCAAAATCCATCATGAATTACAACAAAAATTACATAAATTTTTAATGAAGTTAAATGTTTGCATTATTTAATGGATCAGGGACCAAATGTCTCAATGGATGCTTTGGACAGGACCAAATGTACTGAAAGGGTTCCAGGACCCACATCAGATACCAAAATTCGTGGATGCTGAAATCCCTTATATAAAATGGTGTATTACTTGCATATAATTTATGCATACCTTCTCATGTACTTTAAACCAAACTCTAGATTAAATAATACCCAATACAATGCAAATAATATGTAAATAGTTGTAAACACAACTCTAGATTAAATAATACCCAATACAATGCAAATAATATGTAAATAGTTGTAAACACAACTCTAGATTAAATAATACCCAATACAATGCAAATAATATGTAAATAGTTGTAAACACAACTCTAGATTAAATAATACCCAATACAATGCAAATAATATGTAAATAGTTGTAAACACAAGGTAAATGGTATGTAAACAGTACTGGCATGCAGTAAATTCAAGTTTTGCTTTTAGGAACTTTCCAGAATTTATTTTTCAAATATTTTCAATTCGTGGTTGGTTGAATGCATAGATGTAGAACCCTCAGGTATGGAGGGCCAACTGTATCTTACAATTTTATTTATCAGTCATAGTCAAAAAGCTGAAAATAAATTAGGTTAGATCATTATCTCCTGTATCATACAGAGGAAAGGTGGACAGTGAAACAAAAACAACATTCTGCTGGCATGGAACAAGTGAGAGACAGCTGGTGAATAACTAATCACAAGTCTGTAAAAGCTCCTACAAATCTGTTGCAAGGAAATTATGCTACTCATAGAAAAGCTAACACTACACTCTATCCAATGGTCTAAGTACTTTACATTTACTAACTTACCTTATCTCCACTAGAACCCTATGGGGTAGGTAGTATCATTATCATCATTTTGCAAATAAGGAACTGCAGAACAGATAAGGGATTTGGCCCAGGTCACACAGCTAATATGCAGTAGAACTGGGATTTGAGTCTAGTAACTCTGGTTCCAGAGTCCATGCTCTTAACTGCTATGTCAGAGATCAGCAAACTTTGGCCCACAGGCCAAACCTGGCCAACACCTGTTTTCCAATGGGCCATGAGCTAAGAATGGTTTTTACAGGTTGTAAAAAAAAAGTGACAGAAAGCACATGTGGCCTACAAGGTTAAAATATTTACTATATGGCCTTTTACAGAAAACGTCTGCCAACTTCTGCACCATACCATGGTTGCTAATACTAGGAAGTAAAGACAACGATATATAGCATGTTACTATACAAATAATTCCTAATTCCATCTAAACTGGGCTGGTACACTCAAACCTACTTAGGGTCCCCATTTAAACATTTCAGGATATTGAAAGAGGGGGTTGTTTTCTCAAGCATTACTGTTCACAGCTGCTTTCTTAAATTCAGGCTTATGCTAGAGGTAAAAATTGTGAACTTAGCCTCTATTTTGTATGTAAATAATTGTTATTAGGGAAACATGTGGCTGGCAAAAATACTGTTGGCTTCTTTACTGAACAGACCATTCAGTAACAATGGCCATACCCAATAATATACACCAGGACACAGTAGAGAAGATGTATATACAGTTGACCTTTGAACAACACAGGTTTGAGCTCTGTGGGTCTACTTATATGTGGATTTTTTTCAGTAGTAAATACCACAGGACTATATGATATATGGTTGGTTGAATCTGTGAATGTGGAACTATGATACAGAGGCCAACTATAATTTATACTCTTATTTTCAACTGCACAGAGGTTCAGTGTCCCTAACCCCTGCGTTATTCAAGGGTCAACTGTAGCATGATACTTTAAATGTGTCACATATAATCTCACATAAAATATATATTGTGTTTGGACTTCCCTGGTGACACAGCAGTTAAGAATCCATCTTCCAAAGCAGAGGACATGGGTTCAAGCCCTGGTCTGGGAAGATCCCACATGCCACGAAGCAACAGAGCCCATGCGCCACAACTACTGAGCCTGCACTCTAGAGCCTGCGAACCACAACTACGGAGCCCATGTGCCACAACTACTGAAGCCCACATGCCTAGAGCCCGTGCTCCACAACAAGAGAAGCCACCACAATGAGAAGCCCACGTGCGCACCACAACAAAGAGTAGCCCCTGCTCTCCACACCTAGAGAAAAGCCCACACGCAATGAAGATCCAAGGCAGCCAAAGATAAACTAATTAATGAAAAAATATATATATATAGTGTTAAAATATAAAAGACTGCAGTGACATTTACAATGATAATTATGTCATAATGGTCATTAAATTAAGGATCTTGATGTTTTAGTTTGATTCTATTGGGTTCCAGTGAAAATTTTAAACACGGAAAATATTATACAATACACTCATAAAAGTCTCCCACAGCTCAAGGACTTTTCACACATACATAACGCTGTATACATGATTCATTCGAAATATTTGTGGTATTTTACAAAAACACATGTACTACAGTGGCTACATACATATAAATATTTTATTATATTTAGCAAAAGTTTTGTTACCAAAACAAACATTTTTCTAAAAAAATATGTTTTCTAAATTGTTTCCCTCAGTAAAAATTCTCTGAAATATAATAAAGTATGTTTTACTGAAAACTTTCAGAAAGCCAAACGTTTAGAAAGTTTTACTGTACTCTGATGTACCTGAGGTTCAGTGAAATATCACCTTTTAGTAAAGCCTTTCTACATTTGTTGTAACCAATAGATTTCTGGACTCTGATTTTTCCCATTACAGTGAGTTTGATTCATGGATGAGGCTTCTAAGCATTCAGGATTTTGACAGGAGTCTCCACTCTTGTGTGAGTTCACCAACATACAGAGCATACAGACCTCTCAATGGAAGGCAACTACATTCCTGCCCCACAGAGAACAGAGAACACAAAGGACTGCCACGGAGCCCATTATGTCTAAGACCTAGAAGTGAATGACATCATTACGCTCACATCCCATTGGCCAGTTCTCATTCACATTGTCCCACGTGGTTGCAACAGAAACTCAGAAACACAGACTAGCAATGTGCTGAGTAGCAAAATGAAATGTATATTGATAAAAACACTGCCAGGGTTTCTTCCGTGTGAGTTCTCTGATATAAACTGAAGGCTGACTTCTGGCAGAAGGACTTCTCACATTCATTACATGCATAGAGTTTCTTCCCCAGATATAGTTTCTGTCATACCAAAGGCTCTGAATTATGGGAGGAGTGTTTTGTACAAATGTCTTTACATTGTTTCTCTTCTGTGCGTATTCCCTGATGTGTGGCAAGAGTGGGTTTGTGGCTGAAGGTCTTCCCACACTCATTACAATTATAGGGTTTCTCCCCTGAGTGAATTCTCTTATGTTTAACAAGGGTTGAACTATTATAGAAAGATTTTCCACATTCGTTACAATCATAGGGCTTCTCTCCTGTGTGTGTTCTCTGATGATGGAGGGAGGCCTTCTGGCAAAACATTCACCCACATTCGTTACATTCATAGGGTCTCTCCCCTGTGTGAATTCTCTGACGTTGAATGAGTTGTGACTTTTGGCAGAAAGCTTTCCTGCATTTGTTACAGTCAAAGGGTTTCTCCCCGGTATGAATCCTCTGATGTTTACTGAGGGTTGACTTCTCAGAAAAGGTTTTCCTACATTCAACACATTCGTAAGGTTTCTCCCCTGTATGAGTTCTCTGGTGTTTAAGGAGAACTGACTTCCCACAGAAGGTCTTCCTACATTCACTGCATTCATATATTTTCTCCCCGTGTGAAGTCTTTGATGTTTATTGAGGGTTGACTTCACATAATACATCTTCCCACATTCACTACATTCGTAGAGCTTCTCCCCTGAGCCTATTCTCTGATGTATAGTAAATTTTGACTTTATACTGGAGAATTTCTCAAACTCATAACATTTATAAGGTTCTTCTCCTGTGTGAGACCTCTGATGCACAGTCAAGTCTGACTTTTGGGAGAAAGATTTTCCACAGTCACTACATTTATAGAAGGTTTTCTCACACTTAGTACATTCATAGGGTCTCTCTCCTGTATGAATTCTTTGATGTACAGTGAGGGCTGGCTTATGGCAAAAAGATTTCCCACATTCATGACATTGATAGGGTTTTTCTCCTGTGTGTGTTTTCTGGTGTACTGTGAGGTTTGACTTCTGGAAGAAGGCTTTTCCTCATACGTTACGCTCGTGGTATTTCTCACCCATGTGAAGTCTATGACGTTTCTTCCAGAGGACTGACTTATCACAGGTTTCCCCACATTCATTAAGTTTATAGTGATTCTTCCTTGAGTATATTACCTGATGTAACATGAGGTTTGACTCATCCTTGACCGTTTTCTCACATTCACCATAATCACAGAGTTTCTCTCTTGTGTGAGTTCCTTCTTGAGTAATGAAGAGGGCATTACTGTGGAATGCTTTAATGTGTTCATTATATTCAAATAGTTACTCCACACTGTGACTCTCCTGTTGCTGAATAAAATCCTCATTCTGACAGCAAGTGCTCTCATTTTTATTAAAATCATTAAGTTTCTCTCCAATATGAGTTTTCTCATGATTAATTTCAGGAATCAATTTCTCACACCCATTGGTATCATCAGATTTCTTTCCTGAGTAGCTTCTATTATTATTGGTTAACTCTGATATATTTTCTAAACTGATTCCATCTAGGTTATATTTACTGGGCATTCTTCTGGAAGGAATACAGTCTATGCAAAAATTAAATGGTTTTCTTAATACATTCTTTTTCACAGTAACTACTTTTTTATTATTGATAAATGCAGCCTGCCATAAATGTCTGTCTTAGTTTTCTTTGCTCTTTATCATGCCATCAACTTTCAATTCGTCTAAAAATAAGAAAAATTAAACATACATTATGAATTAAACTACTTATAAAATTGGGCTAATACACAAATACTATTTATCTGACTCTTTGGTTTCAGAATCATTCTTTTGAGATAAAAGTTCCAAATAAATTTTTCCATTTCCTCCACTTTTCCGAGGAGCTGAGGGGACGGCGTGACAGTGAACCAACTAATCAAAGCTACTGGGGTAGAAAAGGGGAGAGTAAAGTTGGCAATGAATGTACATATATTTATGTGGCCCTTCACAAATATACCTTCCAAAATGGATAGAAGGGGTGAAAGAAATGTCAGGAATAGAGAATTAAAGGTTCAGTAAGAATGGATGAATTACAAAGAGTGGAATTCACAGTAAAATATGCCCAAGAGAATTATGCAGTAAATGTGACAGGGAGCACAAGTAGACAAGGATTGTTCTAAGAAACTACCAGAGGAATGAAGTATTTGGAGGAGGTAGATTAGAGTCTATGTGCCAATTTTGTTAACCCCACTGTCAACATACACCCAGAACTCCATCACTTTATACACTCTGCCCCCTAAACCTAGTCAATGGCATTATCTCTTTTCCTGACTGGTCTCCTTGCTTCTACTCTTGCCACCCCTCTACATCATTTTCTCACAGGGCAGTCAGGTTCCTGTGTCTGTTTCCTGCTAATAAGTAAATTCCCTGAGAGCAAGGGACTTATTTCACCCACTGCTGTATCTCTTTCATTTAGAGTATGATTGGCATGGACAAAGGGCTCAAGCAGTATTGGTTAAGTTAATTAATTAATTAACTCCTGAAAACAAAAGGAGTCCTTGATAGAAGGGAATGTGGACAACTGAGAATGCTTAGAGGAAAGGGGACTAACTAAGATAAAATATTTATTATGAGATAGGAATAAAATTCAAGGTACAGGTAATAGGGATTAAACTCCTAAAAAGCCAAGCGAAAAAGAAAACATTTATGTGTGAGACTATATCTGGTGGTGAATTTAGGTATCTGAGGCATGTAGGCTAAATATCCTTAGTCAATTCCAAACAGATGGAGCCTCTAAATAGATCTGTTCAAAATGCTCCAAAGATGCTTATATCTAAAACAACCACCTGGGATCTAATTTCCCCTGGATTACTCACCTGGGTAACAATGGCTTGCAAATTCTTCCTCTAATATCCATGGTGCTTCTTGCTCTAACTTGAAGATCTCCTCTGGTTTGGTAATACAATGCCCTGATAGTGGAAAGTGATACAGGACATAGAGAACACTGCCTGGCTTCAGGAACTCAGAAGAAAAATCAAGGACCAGCTTCAGGAACTGCACAATGAAGGAGCCCGCTGGAATCTTTCAATGGGGAGGTGAAAACACAAACAATATTCCTAGTGTCCAAACCTAAATATCATTAAACTCTACAAAAGATCCATATGCTTTGGTAACAAAGAAAGGATAGGTCTGATGTTGTTACTTAGAGAAGCTCTGCTTACCCAGTGAGATGAGGATTCTGTAGTTCTCCAGCGTCACATCCCTGCACAAGATCCTCTGATCAAGGTCCAGCTGACCCCACTCCTCCTGGGTGAAGTTCACAGTCACATCCTCAAATGAAACTGACCCCTGTAAGAGCATATATCTGATCAATCTGAAATATTCACAACTGTATGACAGAGAAAGGATATTTAGGAACTAATTCTTCACCATGTTCACCGTTGAGTTTATTAGAAAAAGTTTATATGTTTACCATATTCCCTGTTTTGTGTATATGTGGTGGGACAAAGAGAAACATAGGGAAAATACCCAATTAATCTATTAATTCATGCATAATGTTGTCAGAGAGGAAGAAATTTTCCTCCACCCTTCTGGGTTCTTCTGGCTGCTCTAAGAATTAAATTGACATGAGAGTTTTACCTCTTCATTTCCAATTTGGATACCACAGAGATACAAAAAAAATCGTAAGACAGGCTTTGACACAGTTATATGCCAATGAATTGGACAACCTAGAAGAAATGGACAAATTTCTAGAAACACAGAGCCTGCCAAGACTGAGTCAAGAGGAAACAGACAATTTGAACAGAACAACCGCTAGAAGTGAAATTGAATCTGTAATTTAAAAACTCCCTTCAGGAATTCCCTGGCAGAGCAGTGGTTAGGACTCAGTGCTTCCACTGTAGGGGGCACGGGTTTGATCCCTGGTCAGGGGATCACAGGGGAATTCTACCAGATACATATCTCAAACTATTCCAAAAAACTGAAGAGGATGGAACACTCCCAAATTTATTCTATGAGGCCACCATTACCTTGATACCAAAACCAGACAAAGACACTACAAAAAAAGAAAATTACAGGCCAATATCTTTGATGAATACAGATGCAAAAATCCTCAACAAAATATTAGCAAACCGAATCCAACGATATGTAAAGAGGATCACACATGACCAAGTTAGATTTATTCCAGGGTCACAAGAATAGTTTCACATTTGCAAATCAATCAATGTGCTACACCACATGGATAAAAGGAAGGATGATATTCTCTAGGTCAAGCTTGTTTTCTGTATCTGTGAGTCTGTTTCAGTTTTGCATATGCATTCATTTGTATTATTTTTTAGATTCTGCATATAAGCGACGTCCTACAGTACTTGTCTTTCTTTGCCTGACTTATTTCACTAAGCAAATATTCTCTACGTCCATCCACATTGCTGCAAATGGCAGAATTTCATTCTTTTTTATGGCTGAGTAACACACAGCTTCTTAATCCAATCATCTGTTGGTGGGCTCGTGGGTTGCCTCCATGTCTTGGCTATTATATATAAAGTTGCTATAAACATTGAGGTGCATGTACCTTTTTTTTTTTTTTAAAGATTTTTTTGATGTGGACCATTTTTAAAGTCCTTATTGAATTTGTTACAACATTGCTTCTGTTTCTCATGCTTTGGGTTTTTTTCGCCACGAGGCATGTGGGACAGCTCCCTGACCAGGAATCAAACCCATTGGAAGGCGAAATCTTAACCACTGGACCACCAGGGAAGCCCTGGATGTACTTTTTTGAATTAGTGTTTTCATTTTTCTCTGGGTATACACCCAGGCGTGGAATTCCTTGGATAGTATGGCAATTCTATTTTTTAGGTTTTTGAGGAACTTCTATACTGTTTTCCATAGTGGCTGCACCAATTTACATTTCTACCAAGGGGAGAGGGAAAGGAGGAGGGGTATGGGATTAACATATACAAATTACTATGTATAAAATAGATAAGTAACAAGGATATACTGTATAGCACAGGAAATTATAGCCATTATCTTGTAATAATCTATAATGGAGTATAATCTTCAAAAATACTGAATCACTATGCTATATAACTGAAACTAATATAATATTGTAAATTAACTATACTTCCATAAAAAAAATAAACTGCCATGAGAGAGATTAACAAAAGAAAATCAAACAAAAGTTTAATAAAATGTATACAGCGGAGAGACCCAGGAAAGCTAAGTAAATTGCAAAAATGGCCAAAACCCTCATTTAAATACCATCTTGAGCAAAAGATAAAAAAGGATGTTAGTGGTAGTGATTTGGGACTTCAAAGGGGAGGAAGGCAATTTACATGGAAATGGAAAAGCAAAAGTTTGGTGAACAAAGGTTTACTGGGCCTGCAGAGACAATGGACACAGAATAGACTCTGATCTCTAGGCCCTGTAGAGCAGAGGTCCCCAAACCCCGGGCCTTGGACCGGCACAGCAGGAGGTGAGTGGTGGCCAAGGAAGCGAAGCTTTATCTGCCTCTCCCCATCGCTCCCCATCACTCACATTACCGCCTGAACCATCCCCGAACACCGCCCCCATCCCATGGAAAAACTGCCTTCCACAAAACTGGTCCCTGGTGCCAAAAAGGCTGGGGACCGCTGCTGTAGAGTTTCCCCAACCACACGTAGCCTTCATTCTTTGCGGCTTCTCTGGTGACAGCTCTACTCCAGGAAAAGGCCCTATATCTAAATTCTTTAGGTAAAAAGAAAGACTTCCTGAGTCTTCTGTTTCTTAAAAATAATCAGCCTAATGTATATACAGTGGAATATTACTAAGCCATAGAATGGAATGAAATTGAGTTGTTGGTCATGAGGTGGATGGACCTAGAGTCTGTCATACAGAGTGAGGTAAGTCAGAAAGAGAAAAATAAATACCGTATGTTAACACATATATATGGAGTCTAAAAAAAAAAAAAAACCGCACTGATGAACCCAGTGGCAGGGCAAGAATAAAGATGCAGACGTAGAAAATGGACTTGAGGACAGGGAGTGGGAAGGGTAAGCTAGGAAGAAGTGAGAGAGTGGCGTGGACATATACACTACCAAATGTAAAATAGATAGCTAGTGGGAAGCAGACGCATAGCACGGGGAGATCAGCTCAGTGCCTTGTGACCACCTAGAGGGGTGGGAGGGAGACACAAGAGGGAGGAGATATGTGGATATATGTATACAAAGTCGATTCACTTTGTTATACAGCAGAAACTAAAACAACATTGTAAAGCAATTATACTCCAATAAAGATGTAAAAAACTAATAATAATAATCAGCCTAAATTAATCCTCATGCCAAAGAGACACATTTTGGCGTGGCAAATTTTGCTCCCTTACAGTGTATATACATACATAGATGTCTACACAAGCATAAAATACATTATATGTATGAAAGTGTCCTAGTTTCTGTGGATATATAAAGTACATAAAACACTGTTTCTACCCTCAGAAAGCTTAGAAACTGGTATGGATGCAAACTGGATTAACAAATAGCATAAAAGCAGGAGAGAATTGAGTTTGGGGCTTCAGTGATATAAAATGCCCTGGTCTAGGGACTTCCCTGGTGGTCCAGTGGTTAAGACTCCACGCTTCCACTTCAGCGGGCATGGGTTTGATCCCTGGTTGGGGAATTAAGATCCTGCATGCCGCATGGCATGGCCAAAAAATAAATAAATTTTTAAAATGCCCTGGTCTGTTCAGGGAATAGATGATGTGTAATCTTGGGATTATTCCTTTACACAAGAGTTCTCCTAAGTCTCTGATAACCTACACTGCCAGGAAAAACTTTTAAGCATCTATAAATTTATGTTAATAGATAGGTATGTATGAATGTTTATGTCTATACAGATAGTCCAACTTTGCATGGTTCTAATAGGCACGAATTTCAGTCACCACAATTTAGTTAAATAACACCAGCCCAACAACACGGGTCAGATTTTTAGTTACTAGGATAACTGTAATTGCACAAAGTAGAAACTTCAGTGCTTGTTTTTCAGTCCAAAAATCACTACAAAATAACAGACACATCATGAACAATGATCAATCATGTCGTTTTTTCCAAAGTCTGCCAGTGACTGGTTGCTGTGCATTCACCACACACAGCAAAGCATGTAGTTGTGTTGCCTCCTTGTCTCTCAGCAATAAGACATTTGCAAAAACAGTTAACTGCAACAGGGAACTGGCCAACAAAGATGAATCAGCAATAAAGAAATGAAAAGGGGTTTTTTAGAAATGAAATTCAAATTGAATATAAATGGTGTTTTAGAAGAAATAGCTGTGGGATTGCTGACATTGCTGCCACTGGAGACATTCTAGACCTGCAGCCAGAGGAACTCAGGGAAGGGGAACTCGGTACTAAATATTAGCTGTATTATTTTTCAACTTCCATATATATTTATAACTGACAATTTCCAGCCTACCAATTTGCCCTACAAATTTTAGACTTGCCAGTCTCCACAATCATGCGGGCCAATTCCTTAAAATGGATGAATATATACATGTATGAATAGATATGGGTGTGTGTACATGTGTGTTATATGCATATATGTGTACACACACACACACACACACACACACACACACACACTACTGGTTCTGTTTCTCTGGAAAACCCTGACTGATACAGGGTTTAAGGAATATTTTTCTTCATCTTGGTTTTCCTTCCATTCCATCTCCTCCCTCTCTCCCAACATCCACCAGAAGCCAAGAGAGATGGGGAACAGAGTCTTCTCTAGAACCTTAGGCAGGAGGGCAGCCCTGACAACAGCTTGATTTCAGACTTCTGGCCTCCAGAACTGCGAGGCAATAAATTTCTGTTGTTCTAGGCCACCAAATTTGCAGTAACTTGTTACAGCAGCCATAGGAAACTAATATACTAACTCTTTGCAAAAACCCTATAGGAAAAAATCAACAGTTTGCTTTGAAAATACGTCTGGCCAGTGATAGGTCTTACTTACTTAACGAGGCACAAAATTCAGCTTTTGAATCTCAGATTTGGAGTGGTTGTCTCATCCTCCGTATATCGGAGGTATATATGGTATGAAATGGTATGAAATCCATTTCATACCATTGGTATGAAATCCAATCTCCATGGTATGAAATTAGTCAAGAACAATAGTAAGGTAAGAATTATAATGGACCGAGGAGGAATGTGTGGGGACAAGCTTTGCTAAAAGGCAACAGGAAGAAGACCATACCAAGAAGCAGACAGAAGAAATCATCAACTTACATCAACTGAGTCATGCTTTGGCTCTCTGCCTTCTGTGCCCACTAAAGAACAGTCAGAGAAGAGAAACAGAGGTAGCATTCACTTCAGGCTTGTTAAGTGAGGTTGTCAACTACCACACTTTCATTAAGACAAAGAAATTTTTTTCAGACTTCAGGCCAGGAAGTCTTTATGTTCCATGAAGAGTTACTTTTGTTTATTCTTAGAGTCAAAGCAAAGCATTTTCCTTTTGTACAAAGTATCAGAGATAAATCCGCACATAATTATAACTGTAAAAATGAGAGTTATACAATATGTGTAATATACATACTAACAAAGCAACTATGACTATCTCCATATAATTAAATGTTGACTTTTCCTTGTTTTAGATCTGTTAACTCTATATATTCCTTAATAATTTTTATCATTTTAATCTTTAATCATTTTTGCAATGGAAGACAATGTGAGAAATGAATAAACAAACAACTCACCAGGGACTTGTTCTTTTTCTGTTCCTTTTGGGAAAGTACAGAGAAGGCTGTATGTACAGCTATGGGAAAAGAAAACAGGAGTGGGTCATGTGAGATCTGGCTGCTAGGAATCTTCGAGCTTCCTAAGAACTTCTGCCTACCAGCTGGTTAAATGCCCCTCTGTGGGAAAAAGTTTCTCTGGCCTCTGAGGAGTCAGCAAGAACTATGTGGAGGGAGAATTCACATGTGCAACTCTGACAGCCAAGTTATAGAGCTTGGCTGAGCAATTTAACCCTGGGTTTACTTCCTAATGATTTATTAATTTCATTTTTCTTTTAGAACCAATTCAGGACTAATTGAACAAATAATATTACATCAGAAGACAAACCATTATTTTCATCATCAATGTTGTAGGAAAAATACTCAAGTTATGTTTGCTTATATCCTACTGAGTTGCCTACCCTTCGAGTCAGAGAAATCATCCTGCAGAAAGGGATGGGGGAGTTCCTTCAGGAAAAGGTCTATTTAAAAACTTGTTTGTTTCTAACTGAGTTGTAATAAAACCTGGTGGGTGACTTACCCATTATAACATGGACAGCCTTTTTCTACTCCTGGCTCCACCACTAACAAACTGGGTGTCTATGGGCAGGTTACTTGTACACTCACAGTCAAGCTTTCTCAGCTTTGAAATGCAGCAGACACAGATGACCCTATTCTATGAAGTCAGGGTAGACGCAGCAGCCAGCATCCCTCTAGAGGGCACACATCATGACGGACGTCATAGGAGAGCAGCTCAGAATTTGAAGAAAGTGAGTGGAGGCTGAAGGCATGGTATTGTGATGAAAGAAACTGAACAGCTTCAGGGTCAGGGCTAACAGCACATTTTGGCTTCTGTAAGAAACTTGCTTGCTTGCTTGGGGCGGGAAGAACCGGGTTCCTGATTGGCTGATTCAAAATTAAACAGCTCCCTCCCGCCTTGGGGACTTCCCGCCCTGTGAAGGGTATAAAAGCCTCGCCCGACTGTTAGTCGGGGTCTCACTCACTTCTCCCCGAGTGGGACCCTGTCCAGACAGTTTGTGTAAGCTTCTATACTTGTACTTGTATAAATCCTTTGCTAATCTTCCTACTTGGTGTTGGTGATTCTCGGGTGTCCTTGGCTGGGACACGGGTCGCATTTACCGGGGAACTCTACTCCAGGCGTGTGGCTCCCGGACCGCAACAGTATGCTTATTAAAAGCTGGGCCTAGTGATCTCTCTCTGCAGACCATGCCCATGTGAACCCTCCAAAGCATGAACACTTCCTTGCCCACCACTCTCAGGGCCCCACTCACCTATCTTTCCTGAAACTTGGTCCACACCTTCCACCATCATGGTGAGGTCTTCTGAATGTAGTGATATTAGTGAAGCATTGCTCATTCTGAGCAGGATAAAGATTGCCACTTGCAAAGGAACAGGAACCTAGGCTTAAAGGACAAAATCATCTTATTTAGAAGTTTCATTCAGGGCTCCAAATGTCACAGAACTTACTTGTCTAAACTCCAAGGCCACTGAGGATGCTGAAGATTGGACAGTGTAGCAGTCCAAGCAACACATTATGTAGTCTGCCCCAAGGGTTCTGAGATGCCAAGACGTCCCAGAATCCCTGACCACAAGGTGAGGTTCACTCCACACACTTTGGGATTGTTTCCCTGTGCCCAGCGGGAGGTGCTGTGAGGAATATAATGCTGGTTTTAGGCTGGATATCTACCGTGGCTGTGTGACCTGGTGTATTTCACTTGAACCCTCCTGAGCCTCAGTTTTCCTTTTTTGTCAAAATAGAAAACAGTTACATAAAGGCTGTTGTGAAGATTAAACAAAACAGCTAATGAAAACAGCAAAGTATCTTCCAAACACCTTATCAGCTAATATCAACTATAAGTTCTGTGCTATATGTAAAAACTTTACGTCCGTATTTTCAAAACGTATGTAAAAACTTAATCCTCAGAACAACCCCGTGTGGTACATAATAATACTCTCGTTTTACAGGTGAGAAAACCTCGTCTCAGGTAGATCAATCATCTTGCCAGCAGTAATTACTTTACACCTGGCTCCGCCTGGATACAAAACTCACGCCCCCCCTCCCGCAGTCACGTGGACTCGGCAGCTTCTCGGGGCTCCGTACGTCCGCATCCCCACGACCGAGGCCGCCCCTTCCCCTGACCCCCGACCCCGCCATCCCTCCTCGCAGCCGAGGCCTCCCCCACCCTTCCTCGCAGGCTCTCTCACCGGGGGTCACACCGCAGGGTTCCTCCCCACTGCCGCCTCCCACCAGTCCTCAAGCCACACCGGCACCCCTCGGCCCTCACCCAACTCGGGCTCACCCGCAGCTCTGACTCAGGAAGCACCCGCTCCCTGAGCGCGCGCAGACCTGGACACTCCAGGATTTTCTCCGCAAGACACGGAAAAGCGAGACACCGGGTCTACTGAACTGCACGTGGGCAGGACGAGCCACGGCAGAGGGGCTTCCTGAACCACAAGCAGTGTGAGCCAGGGAACGTAGGACTACATTTCCCATAAGCCCTGGTGCTACACCCTCCCGGCGGGTTTAAAGGGTTATGCAAAAGAGGAGGCTTCTCTACCCCACTTGGCTTGGCTCTGGAGCTCCCTGAGGCTGGTTCTTTAAGGACTGCAAGAGACTGCAAAACACCGCAGTGGAATGCGGGGTCGTTGAGTGAATCTGTTTAAAAGAATAACCTATAAAGGAATTTTAGGGACCACTGGGGAAATGTGAACTACACAGTTATAAGCAGGTTGATTTTGTGCTTTGTGTTGAGTAGTATAGTGCCCTCTCACCTCCAAATTCATGTCCGTCCGCAACATCAGAAGGTGACCCTATTTGAAGAGTCTTGGTAGATGTAATTAGGTTAAAATGATGTCATACTGGATTAGAGTGGGCCCTAATCCAAAAACTAGTGTCCTTATAAGAGGAGACAGACACAATATGGAGATTACAGTGATGTGTCTAAAGCCAAGGGATGTCAAAGATTGCCAGAAGCCACCATGAGCTAGGAGAGAAGCATGAAATAGATTCTCCCTTAGAGCCTGCTATTGCAGGAACCAACCATGCTGACACCTAATTTCAGACCTCTAGTCTACAGGACTGTGAGAGAATATATTTCTGATGCCTGTTGTTTTAAGCCACCCAGCTTGTGGTGCTTTATTATGACAGCCCTAGGAAACTAATAACACCATTCAAATGTGTAGCTGGCAATCTAGGCACATTTGTCAGGCTTCCCTGGCCTCATGGGCTAAATCACTAAGCCTAGATTTTAGTCTCAATCCTGGAATATAGTTGGACATACTGTGTGATGCAATATTCAGATGTCTGTGTTCTTTATCTGGGTGCCTCAAGGCTGATCAACCTGAACTAACATCTGTTGGTCCACTGATGTTCACTGTTGAAGGGTCCTTTCCTATGGGAGTCCACGTGGGTGACAGCAGGGACAAGGAATCCTGCACAATCTGCTTTATAATGTTCAACCCCACAAGGGCTAGGACTAGATCTTGCTGCCAGTCATTGAATGACCCTGCCATCCTGTATTGCCTGAGGGAAAAAAAAAAACCCTTATACATTCTTCCTAGACCATAGATACAGCTCTGAAATTGATTGCTGGATTGGTCATCCTGTCTGTGCCGATGAAAATTTAAAAGCTGTTCCTTTGTACACTTCAGAAGGTAGTGTTCCTCCTACAGGTCCTTTCTGGCACTTAAGATCCCTCACATTATAATCCCAACTTTTAGACTTGTAAGAATTGGATCCTGATCCCAAGACAGCAAAAGCTACCGCAGAGACTGCTACAACCAAGAATAAACTTTATAGCATGAGTGGTAATGGACAATCAGATCACCCAGAATTTCCTGCCAGCTGCATAAGGCAGAGTACGTGTAATTGCCAAAACCTCTTGCTTCAGTTGGACTACTGAACCATGGAAAGTGAACAAGTCAATCTCTCACCTTAGAGAGAATGGCTCTTTAATCTCAACGATACCTGCAACATATTTACCTGGAGTGGCTCTGGATGGGGAGCTTGGTTGCTGTCTTCCCTCCAAGTGGGATTGACTATCCTGCTGGTGCTCATAGCTGTGATCATGCTCATCTAATGTTGTCTAAGACAATAGAAAGGATGGGCACAATTAATTAGGGTATATGATGGAATAGCCTATGCTTCAAAAAATTAACTGTTTACATAAAAGATTGGGGGTAGAGTTGTAAGAAAATATCTCTGCCATGACACAGTGGTGGGCTGGTACATCTCCTGAGTCTTGGTTGGATGCAGTTCCTTTAAATTAAAAGATAAGCCTGGTAAGGAGTTGCCATGAGAGAGTTTTTCATGCCTGTCTTGTACGAGACTGCTACAAGTCAGTTTCTCATCCATCACCTTAGTCTCAGTTGAAGGAATTTCTACCTTCCCCTCTTCTCATTTTTTTTCTTTTTTGGCTGCACCGTGTGGCTTATGGAATCTAAGTTTCCCAACCAGGGATTGAACCGAGGCCCACAGCAGTGAAAGCACAGAGTCCTAACCACTGGCCACCAGGGAATTCCCTCTCATCTTTTAAGAATAAAATATCTAAGAATAAATTTAACCAAGGAAGTGAAAGCCTTGTACAATGAAAACTAGAAAACTTTGCTGAAAGAAATTTAAGAAGACTTAAATAAATGTAAAGACAGCCTGTGTTCATGGACTGGAAGATTTAATATTGTTAAGATATCAGTACTTCCCCAAAGCAATCTGCAGATTTAATGCAATTTCTGTCAAAATTTCAGTGGCTTTTTTTTTTCCAGAAAAGGAGAAGCCAATCCTCAAATTAATATGGAATTGCAATCTTGAAACAGAGGAACAAGTTTGGAGATTCACATTTCCTTGATTTCAAAACTTATTACAAAGTTGCAGTAATAAAAAACAGTGTAGTACTACCATAAGGATAGACCATATAGATCAGTGGAATAGAAATGAGAGTCCAAAAATAAACCCATGCCAGTCCACTCCATCACAACATTTACAAAAATTAACTCAAAGTGGGTATGTGGCCTAAGCATGAGATAAAACCATAAAACTTTTAGAAGAAAACATAGGGGTGAATCTTCATGACTTTGGATATGGCAATGCATTCTTAGATATGACACCGAAAGCCCCACCAGACAAAGGAAAAAAATATTTAAATTGGACTTTATCAAACTTAAAAACTTTTGTACATCAAATTACAATATGAAGAATGTGAAAAGACAACTCACAGTTGACTTCCCCAAGCACTTAGCTTACATAATCAAAAATAGATCAAAAATGAATTCAGCTGGTGTAATGGAAAAATAATCACAATCTCTCACCCAGTGTCCTCCGTGGCCACTACAACTCAACTCCACTCTGAAAGAAAATGGTGAGGGAGAAATCCTCAAAGTGAGTAGGGCTTTATATTGTACAGTTGTTCATCATCTTTGTGGCAGGAAAAGCGATCTGAGGTAAGGATATACTCATACTCTCGAAGACTGGCAAATAGTTTGGCTGGTTGGAGCAAGACTGGATGACTGGTGCTGAGGAAGTCTGGGAAAGAAGCACATGGCTGGATACATGGTAGCAGGCACAAATTGTACAGATCTTTGAGTCTTCTGTCAGGGTCCATCAAAGAGCAGCTACCACAGGAGAGGCAAGGGGCATTCAGGTGGACAGAACCATTCATCCAGTGTATATCAGCCTTGGCCTCACAAGCCCAAGAACGGAGCAGCCATTGTGGCTGGGATGGAGACTATTCATGGGCCTGACAGCATGGGTTCTCTCTCACCAAGGCTGAGCAAACTACTGCTAAATATCTGATCTTTCAGAAGCAGAGATCAATTCAGAGCACTCAGTATAGTACATTTTTTTTGCTGAGATTAACTAGATTCCTTTTGCAGGTTGATTTCACTTTCCATCCTGAAAAGGCAGTGAATTGTCCTATTTGGGATTCAAATGTTTTCTGATTATGGGTTTGTTTTTCATGTCCTAGGTGCCTAGGTGTGTCTAGTGTCATTCCCAAAGCCTGAGAGTGGGGAAATAATGTGGAATGACTTGTAGACAGCCAACAATGTCAGCTCCAATGTCCTAGTATTAGTTCCAAGGCAACCCAGTAAAAATTAGGAAAACAAGAGAAAAGGTATTATATGCCTTATATAATACTACATAAAATAAAGATGCACATGATTTGGGGGTCGTATAGTTTTAATGTTATGCATGTTTATACATAATAAGTCATCCCATCGAAAAATAAGAGTAGTATGAAAGATCAGTTTAGTTGTTTAAACAATACTACTTTTTATTTTATAAACTTCAAGGTATAATACAGGTTACAGCTGCTTTCTTTCACAAATGTCACTTTGTAGTGTTAACAATTGTATCGTACCTTTGTATATGTTATGTAAATTTGGATTTACATGAACTGAATAAATGAACAGACCTTCCATGTTCACAGATTAAAAGACTGAATATTGTTATAATGGTAATTCTCCCCCAATTGACCTACAGATTAAACACAATCCCTTTCAAAATCTCCACAGGCTTCTTGTGGAAACTGACAAGCTGATTCTAAACTTATATGCAAATGCAAAGGACCTAAAATAGCCAAAATGATCTTGAAAAAGAACAAATTTGAATGATACACACTACTTGATTTCAGAATGTACTGTAAAGCTACAGTAATCAATAAAGTGTGGTACTGGCATAAGTACAGGCAAACAGATAAATGCAACTTAATTGAGTCAACAAACTCTTATTGCACAAGATGCTGTGTATCAATGGTCAACTTATTTTTGACAAAAGTGCTAAGACAATTCAAGGGGAAATTAAGTTTTGTGCTAAAACAAATTGGATGTCCACGATGAGTGCTGGGAAAATTGTATACTCACAAGCAAAAAAAGTGACCTTAGACTCTTACTTAACATAATAAACAAAAATTAGAGCAAATGGATCAAAGACATAAATATAAGAGCTTAAACTATAAAACATACAGAAGTAAAATCTTTATGACCTTTGCAAAGAGTTCTTAGACCAGACAATGAAGGCACGATCTATACAAGAAAAAATTGAAAAAACAGATTTCATTAAAAATAAAACCTACTACACTTCAAAAGATAGCATTAAGACAATGAAAAGACAAATCATGTGATTAGGAGAAAATAGCTGCAAATCATATTTCTGATAAAAGACTTGTAACCAGAATATGTAGACTTACAACTCAATAATAAGACAAACAACCTAATTCAAAAAATGTGCAAAAGACTTGAATGAGACATGTCACCAAAGAAGATATACAAATGGCTAACCGGCACATGCAAAGGTACCAAACATCATTAGTCACTGGGGAAATGCAAATTAAAACTATGAGATACCACTTCACACTCACTAGAATGACTATTATAAAGACAGATAATATCAAATGGTAGTAAGGACAGAGAGAAACTGGAATGCCATAACATGAATGAACCTAAAAAAGTTTTGTTAAATAAAAGAAATTAAACATAAAGGACTATATATTTATATGAAACATCCAGAAAAGACATGTATTTATAGAGGGAAAAAGCAGGTCAAGTGGTTGGCTGAGGGTGGATAATGACAGCAAATTTACTCAAGGGAATATTTCTGGGTGACAGAAATGTCCTAAACTTGGGTTATAGTGATGTTTGCACAACTCTGAAAATTTACTAAAAATCATTGAATTGTACACGTAGGGTCATTGTTATGGTATGCAAATTATACCTCAATAATGCTGTTTAAAAAGCCAACGGAAGCTATTTCTAGGAACAGTGCCTTCTCTACAGATTAATTTTTCAGATTCTATAAGCTTACTATTAGGTGGAGAGAGCAAACATTTCAGAGAGGATTCAAAGATAAAGTGTCTACTAAATAATGATATCAGTTAAAATGATGTTTTATGGTAATCCAAAAAGACAAACCACTTTGAGAAGCATGTCCTTTTTGTTTTTTGTTTTTTGTTTTATAATCTATAGTCTAACTCTTCTTCCTTTCCTTTAAATCAGATATAAGGAAAACTTTTTCATTTTTCTCTAGTCAGTTCTAGAATGACGGTCCAACATCATAACATCTTTATGTGTTTTTCTCTATATAGAAAGAATATTCATTAGCTGGGGAAAATCTCATGTGATTTTGAAAACACTGGACTTTACTTAAATATTTTATGATAAAATGAAGATGGTGAAAGAGATGTTTTATTGTCGGTTTTTTAAAAAATATTTTAAAATATTTCTAATTGAACATCCACTGCATGCTCAGTACTATGCTTGGTGCTATGTAATGTTCAAAATAATTTTGAACTCTGTTCTTAAAAAGGTTACACCATAGTTGCAAACATCCTGAAACAAAAGTATTACTACTCCTTTCTGGAAGACTGTCCAACTCACACACATATGTGTATCAGCTACCACTCCAGGGTACTCTTTGAATTTCATGTGCAAGTTCAGTCCTCCCTTCTACCTATAATAAATTGTCATCAGTTCAGTTCTACGATATTTTTTTCTGTGGCCTTCTCTGTGCCTATACTAGGCACTGGAGTTACAAAGATTGATGCAACATGGTCCTTGCCCTTAAGGTGCTCCAAGCTAGCTGGGATGAGAAAGAAAACACACTTTTTCCTAACTTGCTAAACAGAAACATGCACAAGGTGCTTTGGGAATCCTACACATTTATGATACAATAGAATTGATCCCTAAAATGCTTGATTCCTTCTTTTCTTTGTAGCTTACCTAACTCAACTCTTGATTTACTTTAAATTTGTATCTGTGCATTTATCTTCATTTTTGCTGTCACAGTACCTAAATCAACTCTTGATATACTTTAAATTTGTATCTGTGCCTTTCTGTCTTCATTTTTGCTGTCATAGATCCCCTCCTGGCCCTCTTCACCTGACATTGCCAGGCTACACCTCTAATTGCACCTCTGCGTTCTTCTCTTTAGTTTTGTATTCCTCTTCCAGAACATTGTTTCTGAAACATTGCTTTCCTTATGTCATGCCTCTTCTTCGGTAACTACAGTAATCATATTTCTTCCCAAATCAAAACGTCTTAATATTGCAACCTCTCAGAGGCAAATTCATGTCTCCAACTTATTTACTGTATCTGGTGCAAACAAAATGCAATCACCCTCTATCGTTTCAAGATTTTCCACAATTGCCTTTCATTTTTGAAGACTCTGCTTTTGAAGATGATGATGATGATACTGATATGTTTCAGGGTAATAGATTCATTGATAGCTGTCTAGAATATTTTCCATTTAGGGGTGACCATATAGCCTATGAGATGGTAAAAAGTTTACTTCATCATTTTCAGAAACTGTTGTTTGACTGCAGTTTTAAAAATGCAGTTCCACCAACATTCTTGAGCCCTACTAGGGACTGTACTGGTTTTCAGGAGAGGTAAAAATGGGTAATAGAATTTTCTGTCTTGATGAACCGGTTTGCAAGGCAGAAATAGAGACACAGATGTAGAGAAAAAACATATGGACACCAAGCAGGGGAAGGGGAGTGGGATAAATTGGGAGACTGGGATTGACATATATACACTAATACGTATAAAATAGATAACTAACGAGAACCTGCTGTATAGCACAGGGAACTCCACTTCACTGTATAGTAGAAACTAACACAACATTGTAAAACAACTATACCCCAATTAAAAAAATAAATAAAGCAAAGCTGAAGTACTGAAAAAAGAAAAAAGGAGGTTTCTGTCTTTAAGAAGGCTATAATCTTGACTGGCTCTCAAAGGGGTGATGAGTCTTGTCTCTATTACAAGGCACAGTGATGTATGTGCGATAGGAAATGCATATAGTAAGTGTTCTGAGTCCCGCAAAAGGGAAATAATTTCCACATTAAGGGAATTGGAGAACACTTCAGGGAAGAGGCAGATTTTGAAATTTTTAGGATGACTACATTCTCAACAAATGCAGATGCAGATGGGAAAGAAGGCAGAAAGGGATATGTATTTTTCAGGCCAAAAAGGAGTCAGTCAGACCTAAGTATATTATTTATGTTGTTCAAGGTAGTAGGGCTGATGAGTTGGCAGAATGTGGAGGACTTTGAATGCCCTGCTGAGGAATCTGCATGGTATTATACGGCAGACAAAGAACCACTGTGGGCTTTTGAACAGGTATTTACCTAGTGAAAGCTGTGCTTAAAGAACTTGTCTTGGAAGCTTTGTGGTTAATGGATAGAGACACTAGAGAGAGAATGATAAATTTGGAGGCCACCATAATGGTTTGGGTAATGAACCTGAAATAATGTGGTTTCAGTGGGAAGGGAAAAGGAGATAGATATATGATGGAAGTAAAATGGACAGTACCGAATGATAGATTTAATGAAGGTGGACGAATAAGGTATTGGGGACTGGAGGGGAACACTTCCCTCCTTTTGAAATTGGGTGCAATGGAAGAAAAAGGAATCTACCTGAGGTTTAGTGTAAGAACTGATCAGTTTTTAACATTTTGTGTTGTTTTTTTTCTTTTCTACTTAAAAAGATTCAAACCTTTATCCAGACTTAAAATTTGTTAATATTTTGCCACATTAACTCTCTCTTTACGTACAAATACACTTTTTTGGTATAATTTGTATACTTGAATATTACTGAATATTTCAGTAATTTTAAAGTTGCATATATCATGACACTTCATTTCTACAGTATATATCTCCTAATAAAAAAGACTTCTGCTGTATAATCAGTTTCAGTGTCCTTGATCCAAAAGCATCAAAAAGAATAATGATGTTAATGAGCTATGACACATTGAATAAAAACGAATACGTGAGTTCACAGTGTTCCTCAGAAGGGATGGTGGTGATGAAAAGTAAGCTCTTCTTTAGAGAAGGCTGTCAGCTAATAAATATAGAAAAAATAGTAGATTAGAAAATTTAATGTTGCACCCAGCAATGTAATAAGTGATTCAGGTAAAGATCATCAATGGGTGTTAATATTATTGAGTGAAGCTTTGTTGGGAAACCAGGTATTTACATGATCTCCATATATCACATCATCGCACAAATGGGTAAAACTAAGCATTGCCCAAAGTGGGACAAGCTGAAAACATGCACCTCCTTGCATGATGCAATCAAAATTATATAATGTCACCCATGTAATATTCTTGTCCAAACTGTTTAACCTGAATCTTCAAATGAGAAAACAATCAGAAAAAATCTCAATTTTGGAATGTTCTATAATAAAATGACCTGAATTTTTCAAAAATGTCAGTGTTATGATATACAAAATATAGTGGGGGATTGTGCTAGATTAAAGGAGCGCGTGTCCTTTTTTGATATCACCTTCTTAGTACTTGCAAGGGACAATGAAGATCTCTTTCTCTCTTAACTAAGATGTAAACATAATTACAGAACACCGGGTAATTTATTAGACTACTTATTTCTTGCACTAGAGCATTAAGAGTGGAAAATCTAAAAATGTACCCAAGTACACAAAGCTGATGATACTTAGACTCTCTCTGATTTCTTTACTGTAAAAAATTTCTTCTAAGAAAATCTTAAAATAATCTTTTGGGTAATGCCAAATGCATATATCCCTTTGGGAATTTTATTAGGCAATCTTAGCATGGAGCAGCTCAAACATACCAGGAATCTATAACCAGTAGTGCTGAGTTAGGACCCTATAGGAACAGGCTATCAGCCTATATTCATCTCTTTACAGGTAGATGTTGACAAATTTTATGCAGATGGTGAGAGGAGTTATATATTTCTTAATAAACAAATACTTGCTGTAGCCTGGAACAAAGAAAAAATTTCTCAGCTTAATTCATTAAGAATACATAAAGTTCTAGGACACTTCAGCATTTAAACTACTATAATAGGAAGTGGATGAATGGACCATGAGTTTTACCTTTTTTTTTTTCTATTGTGCTTAAAAGCTGCCTTGACCAATAGAAGAAAAGTGTGGAAGGCAGATATATAGTTTAGTATATTTGGGTATCATTAATTTTCTCCCCTTCAGAGAGCTCTTGAAAATGTACAGCATATTTTAGCTCTAACAAAAATAGGGCTGATGAGTTGGCAGAATGTGGAGGACTTTGAATGCCCTGCTGAGGAATCTGCATGGTATTATACGGCATGAAAAGTGGCCTATGTATTTGTTTCTCTTGTACTTTGTTGTTTCTTTCCATACTACATCAGTGGTCATTTATTATGTTAAATGTAAATGCACTGGTACAAGAATTTGAGCAAATGTCTAGCAGGTTCAGCACAATAACAGCTTCAGGTATACATACACCTGTCTCTTATGTGTGGGCTGCTTTTTTGTCTTGCATACACTAATTGAAGAGGTGGAGATCAG
Source organism: Lipotes vexillifer (assembly GCF_000442215.2). Taxonomy (NCBI): domain Eukaryota; kingdom Metazoa; phylum Chordata; class Mammalia; order Artiodactyla; family Lipotidae; genus Lipotes; species Lipotes vexillifer. Next base: position 249,267 of record NW_006789000.1, read on the forward strand.
CCTCTGTCTTCTCTGCTGAACGTGAAATAGCTAGCCATCAATGGAGGTGAGACAGATGGATTTCAATGGGATGTTGTCACTATGAAAAGCACACACCCTTTCCCAAATAATTAAAATCAGTAAAAAAAAAAAAAAAGAAAAGAAAAACCAACCATCTGAATGAAAGTTAATTTTACAAACGCAATATTTTAAGTCCATTAAAATAAAACAAGTAACAATGACAACAAAAGGATGGGAGCATGTCAAAAGGGCACAGGAACCAACCTGAAAGAGCTCTGTCAGGCAGTCTCTAGACAGCTGTGAGTACCTCGGCTGTTCGGTGGGCTTTCCCTGTGCCACAGATTTGTCTGGTAAGGTCACAGCAAGCACAGATGGACTGAGACTGCTATTACCTACACAAGATCACCATGGTGTCAGCTGCCTGCGCCTCCTCTCCCAAAGGATGGTGGCAAAGCACATAGGGCCATATAATGGGCATCATGAGTGGCTGGGGTACTCTCTTACAGAGGAGCCAGTGCTAGACTGTAGCTCTACCCAAGGGAGAAGGGAACAAGTTGCAAAGTCCAATGACTAACTGGAACCAGAGAGGCAGATGAGAAACTGTCTCATGGAAGCCTCCCACATAATAGGAGGTGAAAGAGAAGCAGTCTTGTGACAGCTCCCCATAAAATGCATATCTGCCAAGACTTAGGTCAACGTGCAATTGAGTCTGGACTATGAGGCCTACACGGAGACATGCAAGATTTCCAGAGTACTGTGGTATAGATGTTCCCCTATAAGCTCCCAATGGTCAAAGCCAGAACAGTTTGAACAACAAAAGGAATAACCCAGAGAATAAAGTAAATATCCATGAGGCCATACTGATATAAATGATTGGATAAATAAATGAGAAAGAATAAAGTTTCCTTTTGTTAGTTTCCAAATAATTTATGCATACTCCCCCCACCTTCCAGGAGATGGAGCTTAGTTCCCCACCCCTTGAGTGTGGGCTTAGTGATTCACTTCCAAAGAGAAGAGTATGGAAAGGGAAACACAGTAACTTTATAGTGGAGAAATCTGGCAGACACCACCTTAACCATGTGATCAAGGGTAACATCACCAGGGAATAGTCAGGTTCTATCTTTACACTCTCACCTGATGCAATGAGGGTGCCTCATCTCTGTGGTATTCTTCCCCCAAATTCATAACCCCAGTATAATTATGAGAAAACCTGGGATATTCCAGAAAATATTTGACAAGTATTCTTCCTAAATGTCAAGGTCATAAATAAGAAGAAAAGACTGAAAAACTGTCACAGACCAGAGGAGACTAAGGAAACATGCAATGTAGTATCCTGGACTGGATCCTAGAACAGAAAAAGACCATTAGTGGAAACTGGTGAAATCCAAATAAAGCCTTTAGTTACTAATATTGCACCAATGTTAATATCTTAGTTTTGACATATATACCAAGGTTACGTAAGATGATTACATTACGGGAAACTGGGTGATAGTCTCTGGACTGTCTTTGCAATTTTCTAAGTTTAAAATTATTCAACAATAAAAATGTTATTTAAAAAAGCATGTGGATGCTGCGTGGTGTAGCAAAAAAAAAAAAAAAAAAAAAACTACACTGACAGTTCTGATGCATCATTTGGGCCAGTACCCCCTCCTCAACCTCCCTCTCCTCCTCTACCCATTTAAAAAAGAAAAAAAAAGCATGTGGAATCATAAACCTCTTTATTAAAAATATTGTTCAATAGCAATGACAAATACCATATAATGAGGTCAGCAAATGTTGGAGAAAAGGAATTAAAGTATAATATTTAAAATTTGCTAAATATAATCAATATATAGTGTGTTGAAAGGTATTAAGGCAAAATGATGTGGAGAACTCAGTGGGAATAATTCTTACTATACTAAGGGTACATAAAGTCTATAACCACTTATTCTAGAATTGCATATGCAAATCCAATACATGTATCATTCCTGTGATGAAGCATATGCATACATCACCTCAGTTTACATATGCTTAATTCTATGTCTTGATCATTTAACTTATTCAAATTTTAAAGGACTTCCTATTTTTCAACATTCCCATATACATATCAGAATATTGGCTTATATTCTGTAAAATGTTTCACATTACATCTGATATTAAAACTGTGATGATATATTATTTCTTTGTAATATAGTTTTTCATGTTAAGATTCCTCTAAATGGATTCTCTGATGTAAAATTTTTTGAAATCTCATCAAATGCTAAAACATATTCAAACTGTCTACAAAGCTTCAATCATAGACTAATAATCTGATGTACAATTAGTTACAGCTACTTATAGAAGTGGATTTTTTTAATGTATTTCATTATTATGATTCTTTGATGCTCAATGTTTCACCTCATCAGTTCTTTGCCATACCATGAATTTGATTTATGAACTTGATTTTGGGGTTTTTGAGATTTAAAATATTTAAAGACTTCTTCTCCCAGGTGTGCTATCTGATGTACCATGGAGTTTGCCTTCTAGCAAGAAAGATTTCTTATATAGATTATACTCATAGTTCTTCTTTCCTTTTGGAATTCTCTGGTATTTAGTAAGGACCAAATTGTGGCAGAATGATGTACCATATTTATCACATTCACAGGGCTTCTGCCCACTGTGTCTTCTGCAATGTTCATTAAGACTTGATTTGTGACTGTAGGTTTTCCCACAGTCAGTACATTCATAGGGCTTCTCTCCTGTGTGTGTTCTCTGATGTACTTTGAGATTTGAATTGCTACTGAAGGTTTTCCCACACTCAGTACATTCATAGGGCTTCTCCCCTGTGTGTATTCTCTGATGTCTAGTGAGGTGTGCCTTGTTGTAAACGGCTTTGCCACATTCATTACATTAATAGGGATTCTCCCCTGTGTGTATCCTCTGATGTTTTGTGAGGTGTGTTTTTCTGTTGAAGATTCTGCAACACTGATTACATTCACAGGATTTCTCTATGTGAGTTCTCTGAATATGGCTGAAGTGAGACTTCTTGTGTAAGGCATTCCTACACTCAGTAAACTCATAAAATTTCTTCACTGTGTCAATTCTCTTATATTTAAAGTTCAAAATCTTAAATGCTTGTTCACATTCATTATATTCACTGGATTCCTGTCCTGTATGAGCTCTCTGATGTTCAGTGAGCTGTGCTGTCTGGATTACAGCATTCATATTTTGAGGATACTCATGGGGTGTCTCCTTTGATTGATTTCTTTGATGTACAATAATGGTTGATGAGTAACCAAATGAATCACATCCAAAGGGCTTCTCTCCTGTATGTGTTCTCTGATTTAAAACTTTTGACACTGTGCAGAATTGCCCATGTTCATTGCTTCCGAAGGGCTTTTGTATATGAGTTTTCTCATACATACTGATGATTGACTTTTGGAGGAAAGTGTTTTCATATTCATTACTGGGTTTTTTTCCACCATGGGATCTCTTTTGGCTACAGAGTCTGCCTTGTAAAAGTGTTTTCCAGATTCATTAAATCCACAGTCTGGCTCCAAAGTTTGAAGCTGAACAAAGTATTCATTATGACCGATACCCTTCCCATTTTTATCATATTCATTTCAGCAGACAATTTATCATATTCATTTCATCAGACAATTCTTCAAGCTTAGTACTGAAACGTGACTTCCCACATACATTACCTTCATCAGTCATCTTTCTTACACAGTTTCTATTACTGACCATTAATTCTGAAATATATTTCAAACTTTTCTTATATGAATCACATTTAGAGTTCACTTTTCTTGAACCTACAGTATTTATACCTATAGCAAATGCTTTTGCACATGAAATATTTTTCTCATTAATCAGTGTTTTGTTTTTGATTAATATAAACTGACTGGATTGTTGGTCTTTGATGTTCTGGCCTCTCCAGACTTTTTCTAGAGCAGAAAAAAATTAATCTGATGAATCTTAAATTGGTTATGAATTGGCTCTACAATTAATGATTGTAGATTAAGTTTTGGCTTCAGGCCTAGTCTCCCAGGAAGAAAATGCAAATGCCTCTTAATTAGTTGTGTTCTGTCTATCTATCTATCTACGTCAAAGACCCTTTTGTAGTATTAAAAGAGGGGAGAAAATAGGCACTAAATACAAGTATTTGGTTTCGCCAAATGTGACCTTTAATGCTAGGTAAGAAATAAGCAGACAAAGTGGTGATCCTTGCAACAAGATCAAATATTTAATAGCTTTATTTTGAATGCTGCTACAGTCATTTCAGTTTATCAGAGTTGTTTAATACTAAACATGTGCTAATCATGAATTCCCATTTTTTTTCCAATTTCAATATTCTAACTTACCTTTATGCAAAGAAGTCTTACTCCTGCAATAGTGTTACTTCTTAACTCAATTTTATATCTTTGTTAACTCATCTCTGATTTTTATGAATTTTAGTAGGGTAAAAAAAGGTTTCTTTCTCAACTGACTCCTCTATCAATCAATCATATAATCATCGAATATACAGTTCTGTTACACAAGAACATTAGGAAGAGAAAAATAGAAGCACTTATCTAGTAGGATTATAAGCAAGGTGAGAAAAAGAAATTCATAAATCAACATATGTAATTTTTAGTAGACCTCCTAAGTGCAAATGGAAGACAAGAAGTGAGAGAACAATTTAATACAAATTACACGTAACTGATTTAATCCTCACAACCTGTGAGATCAGTTCTATGTCATCCCCATTTTACAAATGAGGAAACTACGGTATATAAAGATTAAGTAACACATCTAAAGTCATACAGCTAGAGTAGTAAAGAACAGTTCCTTGAAAGCAATTAAAACTTGAACTCAAAATTAAAGATTTAACAAAACTATTAATACAATGAAGCACCACCTCACACTGGTCAGAATGGTCATTATTTAAAAATCTACAAATAACAAATGCTAGAGAGGGTGTGGAAAAAAGGGAGCTTTCCTACACTGTTGGTGGGAATGTAAATTGGTGCAGCTACTATGGAAAACAGTATGGAGGTTCCTCAAAAAACTAAAAATAGAGTTGCCGTATGATCCAGCAATCCCATTCCTGGAACTATATCAAGACAAAACTTTAATTCAAAAAGACACATGCACCCCTATGTTCATAGCAGCACTATTCACAATTGCCAAAACATGGAAACAACCTAAATGTCCACTGACAGATGAATGGATAAAGAAGATGTGGTACGTATATAAAATGAAATATTACTCAGCCATAAAAAAGAATGAAATAATGCCATTTGCAACAACATGGATGGACCTAGAGATTATCATACTAAGAGAAGTCAGTCAGAAAGTGAAAGACAAATACCATATGATACCACTTATATGTGGAGTCTAAAATATGACACAAATGAACTTATCTACAAAACAGACAAAGACTCACAGACATAGAGAACAGACTTGTGGTTGCCAAGGGGGAGAGGGGGTAGGAGAAGGATGAGTTGGGAGTTTAGGATTAGCAGATGCAAACAATTATATATAGAATGGATACACAATAAGATCCTACTGTATAGCACAGGGAACTATATTCAGTGTCCTGTGATAAACTATAATGGAAAAGAATATGAAAAAAGATGTACATATATGATAACTGAATCACTGTACTGTATAACAGAAATTAACACAACATGGTAATTCAACTATACTTCAATAAAATAAATTTTTTTTAAAAATTAAAGATTTAAGGTTTCTGGGGAGGCAAAATAAACTTTAATAAAAGATTTAGGGACTTTCCTATGGTCCAGTGGCTAAGACTCCATGCTCCCAATGCAGGGGGCCCAGGTTTGATCCCTGGTCAGGGAACTAGATCCCACATGTCACAAAAAAGAGTTCGCATTCCACAGCTAAAGATCCCGCATGCCACAATGAAGACCCCGCGTGCTGCAACTAAGACCCAGTGCAGCCAAATATATATATATATATATATATATATATATATATATATATATATATATATATATAAAGATCTAGATATATATCAGGGTATTTAAGAATATGGATCAGATGGAATTTAACATGAGTTTTGGGCAAATAGAGAAAAATAAAATTAGATTAGAAAACACAGGGCCATAATGACAGTCCTTATAAAAAAGAGAATTATAAATTTTGGAAATTATAGTAAGCATATTTATCTTCTTAGGCTAGTATCAAGATATATTAGATAATTTTGGTAATCAAATCTGACAAATGAAATAAGAAACCAGGTATGTGATAATATGGTTCTGGTTTTGGTTAAAATTCATGACAACTGAGCACACTGAGGGAACTTAGGGGAATAAGAACAAATAACAGATAATTAAATAAAATTTATAAGAGAGAATGGCAGAGATGGAAGTTTCAAGATGACTCCATACCTGCAAACAGGAGGATAACAGCCTAATGAATAAAGGGGTAATATGGAAAGTGAGTAGACATTATACAGTGAAATATAAAATGGAATATAAATGACTTTAGTCTCTGATATTCTGAAAATGAATGAAGTGGTCTACTAGAGCTGATCTTCAAACAGGTAAAACATTGATTTAGAAGGCAGAAGCAAGATAAGACAGATAAGAGGCAGCACAGAATAGTTGTAAAGAGTACAGTCTCTGGAGCCAACCTTCTTGGGTATGAAATCTAGATGTACCACTTATTAACTGGAGGACCTTGGGCATGTTACTTAATCTCTTTGGACTTCAGTCTGTTTATCTGGAAAAATAGTAACAGTATTTATACCAGGGGACTGTTGTGAGGAGTAGATGAATTAATATGTATAAACTGCTTAGAACGGTGCACAGTGTAGGCTATAATGCAAGTGTTGATTATGGTGATTATATCACCACCAACTTTGGAGTCATAAACCTAAGAGAATCTTAAGCCTTGAAGATGGATTAATCACTTTAAAACATCTAAGAAGAGCAGAAGGTATAAAACAGAGCCTTTACAGACATCTTGAATTGAATAAATGATTGCATAAATAAAAAGGTACTGATTTAATTAATGTTTACTCTATGCTGTATGATGAGCACTGGTGTTGGCTGGTAAACTAGACAGACAACAGAAGGATAAATATTTAGGAAAGCTGAGTGTGATCAAATTAGTTCTGCTCACCAAAGGCAAGTTTAGGGGTATTTTAGAAAGGGTTTTTAGTGCTATCAAATAAAGCACAAAGGTACAGAAGGTAACTATCAATTTGGGCACACACACACAAAAATAGCAATGAAATCTTAACAGCAGGTATAAAAGAGAAAATGAACTGTGAGTCAGGATACAGAAAAATATGAGGCATTTTACCACAAAAGGAAAGAGGGAATGATGAGGGAAACTTGAAGGAGCACAAAAATCATAGATGTTTAGTAATTTCTAAAGAAGATATCTAAAAATGATGAAAGTCAAAAGGAGTATGTGAAAATAAGAGGAAATATGGCAACTGAAAGTGCTACAGAAAGAGAGGAATTGTGCAGAAGTAAAGATTCAAGATGCAGTAACCAAGAATTAGATTTGTGTAACATCAGAGTGCAAAGTTTCTCTATAAACATTAAGCATAGAATGAACACACCGTGTGAGAAGGGTGATATTTCAAGGTGCTAATTTAAGTATTTTAGCAATGATGGCTGGATAATCCTCAAATTTTGAAAAGGTATAAAGTCTCTAAAAAGAGATTTCCAAAAATGTTTCAAAGATCTTATACTTGGTTGACTAATGTCTCCCCCAAATTCATGTCCACCCAGGATCTCAGAATATGACCTTATTTGGAATGAGGGTCTTGGCAGATGTAATTAGTTAGGATGAGGTCATACTGGATTAGGGTGGGCCCTAAACTCAGTATGGCTGGTGTCCTCATAAGAAGATGACACACAGAAGGCAGGACATGTGACAATGGAAGCAGGGATTGGAGTGATACAGCTATATGTCAAGGAGTGACAGGGATTGCCAAAACCACCAGAAGCTAGGAGGAGGCAGAAAGGACCCTCTCCTAGAGTCGTTGGAGGGAGCATGGCCCTGCGGACACTGATTTTTTACTTGTAGCTTCCAGAACTGTGAGAAAATAAATTTCTGTTGTTTTAAGGCACCCAGTTTGTGGTGCTTTGTTACCACAGCCCTAAGAAACTAATGCAGATGTTAAACAACTCACTGTCCATTTGAGATCTAATTTCCACTAGCTTCCACCCCTTTGGTATAAAATAACTCACCTGGAAGGCTCTGGCTTGAGAACTCTACCTCTATTATCCACGGCTCTTCTCCTTGCTCCAACTTGGAGATCACATCTGGTTTGGGTATAAGACACCCTGTCAACGGGAAATGACACAGGACTCTTATCTAGACACTTGAGCTTCATGGAGCCTAAAGACTGTCATGCATGATGAGGGTGCTTATTTCAACCTCGGCAGGGTAGCACCTCTCACCAGAGGCAAAGATGCTAACATCCTTTCTAGATCCCCAAAGGAATTAAGAATTTTTGAACCCAAACCCTTAACACTAAATACAATTCAGCTCTTCAGAGGTTTGACATGTTTCACCAACTACAGGAACTTACACGGGAAGTTCTGCTTACCCACTGAGACCACGTTGCTGTAGTTCTCTAGCATCACATCCCTATACAGGATCTTCTGAGCTGAGTCCAGCCACTGCCACTCTGCCTGGGTGAAGTTGATTGACACATCCTTGAATGATACTAGTCCCTGTAACAGTACATTTTGTTCAGTCTGAATTGTTAACAATTGGAGAATGTGAAAAATATGTGTGAAGAATAGAACTTAAAAAAATATTTGATGCATACCATATATGCTATTTTTATTTTTATGGGAGAAATAGATACCTTGTCAACATGGTGAGTAATTGCTGAATAAAAAAAGCTTCTATTGAGCTAACTACTCTGTCCATGGAAACATTCTAATTGCTCAGAAAAATCAAGAACAATAAGCTTACATTCTAGTAGTAAAGTAGATATACAAACATCTATTTACAATAAGGTATTAAAAGAGCTATGTTAGAAACGCTTACAAAGTATAAAGTATAGGGTCTTCCCTGGTGGTACAGTGGTTAAGAATCTGCCTGCCAATGCAGGGGACACAGGCTCGAGCCCTGGTCCGGGAAGATCCCACATGCTGTGGAGCAACTTAGCCCGTGCACCACAACTCCTGAGCCTGCACTCTAGAGCCCGTGAGTCACAACTACTGAAGCCCGTGCACCTAGAGCCTGTGCTCTGCAACAAGAGAGGCCACCGCAATACGAAGCCTGAGCACCGCAATGAAGAGTAGCCCCTGCTCACCGCAACTAGAGAAAGCCTATGCACAGCAACGAGGACCCAACACAGCCAAAAATAAATAAATAAAATAAATAAATTTGCAAAAACAAAAAAGTATATAGTGTAGACATAAAGCAAGGAAAAATTAGTTCCATCTGTTATTATGTGGCTGTTACGAGGCTGAAATTCTTTGAGTAGTTGTATTATGCAAAAATATGCATTAGCCTCCACATGGTCAAATGCATTTTGCATGCATTTAAAATGTATTTTAAAAGTTAAGTCCAGCGGAAAGCAACTAGCATAGTTTGCTAGATCAACAGGGTGAGGAGATACGGTAAGATAAAGTACTCAACAGGTGTTCAAGGGCCAGACATGGAATAATTTTGAACCAGTTCCTATAAATCCAAACATCCTTTGATCACCACTCCATCATTTGAACTGATACAGTTTGTACATATTGTACATAAGTACATGTAATGACAATCTAAGTATTTAATGAAGCTTAATCACGTTCTCAATTTTAGATAAAAATTTAATACAAATTGTAATATCTTCTTCAGAGACCATGATGGATAGTCTTGCACATCTCCTGGGATGTCCACCTTCCATTCTGAAGACCCCCACTCCAGAAAACGTGAAACCAGTAAAAAGATGTGAATAAGCCCTGGCCTTACATAATTTCAGATTTAACATTCTAGAATGGTGGTTCTCAACTCTGGCTGCACATCTGAATCACCTTAGAAAATATATAAACCAGACTCTATAAGGCTATTTATTTATTTATTTATTTATTTTTGCGGTACGCAGGCCTCTCACTGCTGTGGCCTCTCCCGTTGCGGAGCACAGGCTCCAGACGCGCAGGCTCAGCGGCCACGGCTCATGGGCCTAGCCGCTCCGCCGCATGTGGGATCTTCCCGGACCGGGGCATGAACCTGTGTCCCCTGCATCGGCAGGCGAACTCTCAACCGCTGCGCCACCAGGGAAGCCCCACAGTAACCTCTTTTATAGCACTTCCCCCTTCCAAAACAGATCCAGTCTAGGGCAAAGTATTGCATTTATTTGCCATGTCTCTTTAGCCTCTCTTTTTCTGGAACATTTCCACAGCTTTTGTCTTTTATGACATTGGCATCTTTGAAAAATATTGTTCCCCACTCTTTCTAAAAATCAGAATGTTCATTTTCGACTTGTCGGATGTTTCCTTGTGGTTAGATTCATGTTACTTGATCTAGGTTGGAAAGTGCATAGGTGATGTTGTTCCCTTCACAGGTATCCTATCTGCAGCATATGCTGCCACTGTCCCTCAATGGAAATGCTAATTCTGACCACCTGGGCAAAGGGTCGTCTGAGTTCTCCACTGTATAATTACTGCCTTTTTACCTCTCTTGGAACTAATAAGCAATCTTTGGGGAGATTTTAAGACCATGAAAATCCCCTAATCCTCATCAGACTGTCCACTAGATTTAGCATGAATTGATGATTCTTGCCTGATATGATCTTCACTATGATAGATGCAAAATGCTGCTTTTCCAGCTTCTGTACTCCTTCCACATTTACCAATTTGCCTTTAATCCACCATAAGCAAGAAACCTCCTTTCTGCCAATTTATTATAAGTATAAACTCACAAATTCCTATTTTTCCCAGTGGATTATAATTCCTTATTGTACTTAATCATTTTGGTGTTCAACTATCCCAGAAGCCCCTTCAAGCTGACATGCCCTGTGATTACTTTGAATACTTCCTTACTTTAGGGCATAACATGATGTCCCAAGCTCATCTTACACCCATCCTGCCCCAGCTCTGGAATCAGCCATTTCTCCAACGAGTCCTGGTTCCTTGCAGTGAGGAATGGTATAAGACACCAAGCTCTGGATGCCAGGTATGTACCACAATGCTGTTATTTATCCCTAACTTTTTCATTTGGATTTTCAAATTTAAAGAAAAATTGAAAAAACATAAAATGAACACTTGAATAATCATCACCTAAATCCTTTTTGCAGTATTTGCTGTATCTCTTTCTACATATAATTATACCTTTGGCTGAATCACTTGAAATTTGAAATGATCGTGAGATTTCACCCTTCTATATACATCAGTATGTATTTCTTAAGAATAAAGTCACGTTCCCATACATCACATTCACACCTAAGGAGATTAAGTTAATTCAGTAATATAATCTAACACACAATCCTTATTTAAACTACTCAATTGTTTCAAAATATTTCCCCAATCCAGAATTCAATCCAGTCTCACATATTACACTTAGGTGTTATGCCTCTTTTATTTTCTCTGATCCAGAAAACAAGACTCCCTATCTTTTTTCATTTGCATTGATTTTTTAAAAGAATCCAGGCCAGCTATCTTGTAAAATATCCCATATTCTGGGTTTGTCAGATTGTTTCCTTATAGTTAAATGCAGATCAGCTTTTCATATTTTGGACAAAAACATAACACAGGGGCTATCACATACCTCTTACTGCAACATACAGGGGAACTAACCACCAGACTGTCCCTCTCCTGGTGAAACTGAGTATGATTATTTAGTTAAAGTGGTGATCACCAGCAATCTCCATTGTAAAGGCAGTTTCTCTTGTAATTGGTAAGTAATCTGGGGAGAGTGAGAGGAAGCAATACTTTAAGCCTGTATAATTAGCCTGTTCACCTTCAACCTTTCAGTCAGTCAGTGGTTTTAGTACCAATGGATGATTCTTGCCAAATCAATTATTACTGTAGGGCTTGTAAAATGGTGATTTTCTTATTCTCATTCCTTCTGTATTTGCTAGCTGGCAGTTTTTCCATAAAGAAGAGCTTTCTTTCTTCTCTGTCTCTTCTGTATCACTAGGAACTCATGAAAATTTTTTGGTTGTTGTGTAATAATCCATTAAGAGTTATTCTTTTTGATGCTAAGCTGTCTCAGTCTGGTGGCCTTCTATGTCCTTTTATCAAGCATTTCAGTACATTCTTGTTTCTAGTATAAAATGATTTTCCAGAATTACTTTATACTTCCTATGTCCCAGAGTTAGGTTTCTTTTAGTGGGGAAGAGTATTTGGAAGTTAAGATTTAGCCACTAGGTGTACAAAAGGTGGATTACTATTCCTATGCCCTTTCAGAAGCTAGAGCAGGAAAATATTTATTATTATTATTTTTTAAATCATGCATTCATATTGAGTCCTCCAATTTAAATCCAATAACAATTTCCCCATTCCATATCTGTAATTTCCCTCTAATAGAACCCCGGTTCTCAACTACTTCAATATATTTACCCATTCATTTGACACAAAATAGTTTTAGAATTATAATACCAATACCAGATCTACTAAGTAAAGTTAAAGATTTCTTTGCAGTTTTTAACTTATTTTAAAATAATTCTAGACTTAGAGACAAGTTGCAAAAACAGTACAGTGAGTTCCTGTATCCTCTTCATCCGGTTTCTCCTAATATTAAGATCTTAATTAACAAAGTACAATGATCAAAATTAAGAAATTAACATTGGGGGAATTCCCTGGCCGTCCAGTGGTTAGGACACCATGCTCTCACTGCAAAGGACCCGGGTTCAATCCCTGGTCAGGGAACTAAGATTGAGCAAGCTGCACGGTGTGGTCAAAAAAAAAAAAAGAAATTAACATTGGTATGTTATTAACCTATAGCAAACTATAGTCTATACTTAGATTTCACCAGTTTTTCCATTGATATCCTTTTTTTTTGTTCCAGAATCTAATTCAGGATTCCATACTCCAAGCAGTTCCTTGTTTTTTCTTGTCTTCCATGACCTAGACACTTTCAAACAGCTGGTGACTATGGTTCCCACTGCTGGGTGCATAATGGGCATTGGTAATTTGGCCATGTGCAGTACTGAGCACCATCACCACTTCAAGGGGTATGCACCCTAACAAAGTCAGATATAAGCCATTATGGAAGGCCGGTGCATTCCTGACTGCCTCCAGGATTGCCCAACCCATGGCACACTGTCCAGCAGAAAGCATACTGAATACTAGGTGGGGAAAAAGACATTATTTTGTTAATTGAAGACCTGCTGCAGACAGAAATGTTATAAACCACTCTTTCACAATTTAAAAGCCTGGTTTGAATGGTCAAAAAGGCCTCTGGGGCATGGAGACTGACAGTGGATTATCACAGGCTGAATGCTGTGCCAGATATCATCACTGTCACTGAGACAGTGGCAGTCCATACCAGAGAACCGTACACTGTTATTCTCAGTCCTCATGTGGGCTGAGGATAAGGACCATTTGTATTCACATCGAACAGCCTACAGTGTATGTTCACTGTGCTCCTGTAAGGATACCTTAATTGCCATTCTATACGTTCCACTGGGGGATGCTTGATGTCCAACAAGCCCAAGTTCCCACAGAAGTTTTATTTATATATTTTTGTTAGTTCTGGGGGTTTAAAATTTTTTCCAGCTTTCAGGTATAATTGATAAATGAAAATTGTATATATTTTTTGATATACATATACATTGTGAATGATTCCCACAATCAAGCTAATTATCATATTCATCACCTTGAATACAGTCATCTCTCAGTATCTACGGGGGATTGGTTCCAGGACCCACCCCCCGTACCGAAATCTGTGGATGCTCAAGTTCCTTATATAAAATGGCATAGTATTTGCATGTAACCTATGCACATCCTTCTGCATACTTTAAATCATCTCTAGATTACTTATGATACCCAATACAATGTAAATGCTATGTAAAGGTTGCCAGTGTGCAGCAAATTCAAGTTTTGCTTTTTGGAAATTTCTGCAATTTTTTAAAAAATTATTTTATTTTATTTATTTAATTTTTGGCTGCGTTGGGTCTTCATTGCTGCACGTGGGCTTTCTCTAGTTGTGGCGAGCAAGGGCTACTCTTCGTTGCGGGGTGCAGGCATTCTCATTGTGGTGGCTTCTCTTGTTGTGGAGCACGGGCTCTAGGCACGCAGGCTTCAGTAGTTGTGGCACATGGGCTTAGTTGCTCCGCGGCATGTGGGATCTTCCCAGACCAGGCCTCGAACCCGTATCCCCTGCATTGGCAGGCGGATTCTTAACCACTGGGCCACCAGGGAAGCCCTCTGCAATTTTTTAAAGAATATCTTCGACCCACGGTTGGTTGAATCCACAGATGTGGAACCCATACTTACAGAGGGCTGACTTTGTAGTTACCTTTTCTGTGTAGTAAGAACACTTAAGATCTACTATCTTAGCAAATTTCAAGTGTACATTACCATATTACTAACTATAGCAACCATGCTGTACATTAGACCTCCAGAACTTATATATCCTGCATAAATGAAACTTTATATCCTTTAACCAAGAAATCATTTCTCCTAAACCCCAATCCCTGGCAACCAACTTTTTTCTCTCTGCTTCTATGAGTTTAACTTTCTATCTATCTACCTATCTACCTACCTATCTATCTATCTATCTATCTATTTATTTTAGAGTTTAACTTTCTATGAGTTTAACTTTCTATCTATCTATCTATCTATCTATCTATCTATTTCACTTAGCATTATGTCCACTAGCTCCATCCATGTTGTCACAAATGGCAGGATTTCCTTATTAAAAAGCTGTATAATATTCTATTGTATATGGAATTTCTTTATTCATCCATCTGTTGATGGACACTTAGATTGCTTCAATATCTTGAATGTTATGAATAATGCTGCAATAAACATGGGGCACAGATTTCTCCTTGAGATACTGATTTAATTTCTCTGGGCCAGAAGAGGGATTGCTAGAAGAAGATGTATGGTTTGAAAATATTTTATCCCATTCCATGGGTTGTCTTTTCATTTTGTTTCCTTTGCTGTGCAGAAGTGCTTTTTAGTTTGATGCACTCCCATTTGTCTACTTAGGCTTTTGTTGCCTGTGTTTTGGGGGTCATATTAAAAAAATCATGCTCAGACCAATGTCAAGAAATGCAGGGAATCTACAGATTCCTTTGGGTAGTATAGACATATTAACAATATTATTCTACTAATTTATGAACACAGAATATCTTTCCATTTATTTGTATGTTCTTCAGTTTCCTTCAGCGTTTTACAGCTTTCAGTGTACAGAACTTTCACCTCCTCGGTTACATTTATTTTTACGTATTTTATTCTTTTTAATGCAATTGTACATTGTTTTCTTAATTTACATTTTCAGATTCAGTGTATAGAAATGCATATCATTTTTAAAAAATAAATAATTAATTAATTAGGCTGTGTTGGGTCGTCATTGCTGTGCGCGGGCTTTCTCTAGTTGCAGCAAGTGGGGGCTACTCTTTGTTGCAGTGCGCGGGCTTCTCATTGTGGTGGCCTCTCTTGTTGCGGACCATGGGCTCTAGGTGCGTGGACTTCAGTAGTTGTGGCATGTGGGCTCAATAGCTGTGGCTCGCGGGCTCTAGAGCACAGGCTCTGTAGTTGTGGTGCACGGGCTTAGTTGCTCCGTGGCATGTGGGATCTTCCCATTCCAGGGCTTGAACCTGTGTCCCCTGCATTGGCAGGCGGATTCTTAACCACTGTGCCATGAGGGAAGCCCGCATATAATTTTTATGTTGATTTTGTGTCTTGCAACTTTCCTGAATTTAGCTCTAACACTGTTTTGGTGGGGTCTTTAGGGTTTTCTATATGTAACATGATGTCATTTACAAACAGAAAATTTTATTTCTTCCTTTCTGATTTGGATGTCTTTTATCTCTTTTTCTTGCCTGATTTCTATGGCTAGGACTTCCAGTACTATATTGAATAGAGATGTCAAAAGTGGTCATCCTTGTCTTATTCCTGATCTTAGAGGAAAAGCTTTCAGCTTTACAACACTGAATATGAGGGTAGCAGTGGGCTTGTCATATATGGCTTTTATTATGTTGAGGTATATTCCCTCTCTACTTATTTTGTTGAGAGGTGTTTTTTTTTTTTTTATCAAGTAAGGGTGTTGAACTTTGTCAAATGCCTTTTCTGCATCTATTGAAATGATCATATGACTTTTTGTTCATGTTGTTAATGTGGTACACCACATTGATTTACATATGTTAAGCCACCCTTGCATCCCAGGGATAAATCCCACTTGATCATGGTGTATGATCCTTTTAATGTGATATTGAATTCAATTTGCTAGTATTTTGTTGAGTATTTTTGCATCTGTGTTCATCAAGGATATTAACCTATTGTTTCCTTTTCTTTTTTTTTTTCTTAGATGTTGGGGGTAGGAGTTTATTAATTAATTAATTTATTTTTTCTGTGTTGGGTCTTCGTTTCTGTGCGAGGGCTTTCTCTAGTTGTGGCAAGCAGGGGCCACTCTTCATCGCGGTGCGCGGGCCTCTCACTATCGTGGCCTCTCTTGTTGCGGAGCACAGGCTCCAGACGCGCAGGCTCAGTAGTTGTGGCTCACGGGCCCAGTTGCTCCGCGGCATGTGGGATCCTCCCAGACCAGGGCTCGAACCCGTGTCCCCTGCATTAGCAGGCAGATTCTCAACCACTGCGCCACCAGGGAAGCCCTGTTTCCTTTTCTTGTAGTGTTCTTGTCTGGCTTCAGTATCAGGGTAACACTGGCCTTGTAAAATGAGTTTGGAATTGTTCCTTCCTCTTCAATTTTTGGTAAGAGTTTGAAAAGAACTGGCATTAATTTTTCTTTAAATGTTTGGTAGAATTAACCAGGGAAACCATGAAGCCCTAGGCTTTGTTGGGAGGTTTTTTATTACTGTTTCAATCTCCTTATTCATTATGGATCTGTTTAGATTTTCCATTACTTCATGATTCATTCTTGGTACAGTGTGCTTCTAGGTATTTATCCATTTCTTCTAAGTTATCTAATTTGTTGGTATATAACTGTTCATAGTAGTATCTTACAGACCTTTGTATTTCTGTCGTATCCATTGTAATGCCTCTTGTGACAGTTTCTGACTTAAAGCCTATTTTCTCTGATATAAGTATAGCCACTCCAGTTCTTCTCTGGTTACCATTTTCATGGATTTTTCCCCCCATCCCTTTACTTTTAGCCTATATGTGTCCTTAAAGCTAAAATGAAGTCTCTTGTTGGTAGCATATTTTTAGATCTTGTTTTTTAAAAATCCATTCAGGTATTCGGTGTCTTTTGATTGGAGAATTTAATCCATTTACCTTTAAAGCAGTTATTGATAGGTAAGGACTTACTATTGCCATTTTGTTAATTGTTTTCTGACTGTTTTGTATTTCCTTTGTTCCTTTCTTACTCTCTTGCTGACTTGATTTTTTTTTTTTTTTTGTAGTGGTATGCTTTGAATCCTTTGTCTTTTGTCTATCTACTAGAGATTTTTCTTTATGGTTACCATAAGGTCTACATTAAACATCTTATAGTTAAAATAGTCTACTTTAAGCTAAGAACTTAACTTCAATCACATACAAACTGCAATGCATGTAGGGTCAAACAAAAGTGTCAATGGATCCCCACAGAAGTAGTAAACATGAGCAAATCCAGTCTCAGAAGACTGACAGAGTGGGAGGGGGATCAGAACATTAAACTTTCTTCTTTTCATTCCTTTGCTGTTCCTAGATGACAACACCCTGAAAAGAATTAGCACAGCTGTGGCAAGAGGAGGCAAACTTAAACAATGGTAGATTTATCATCCCGGAATAAAGTCTCTTGCAATTTGCAATTCCACTGTAATGGCCTGGCCAATACATAATCACTTGGACCTTCTTCAAGCTATCATTGGGTCAAATCACTCGGTGACTCCCTTGATACAGGTCCAGATGCAGGCATGCTCTTGAGTCCCCAGCTTTAATATTACCTACGTTGTGACAGGAAAAGATCCCCATACCAGAATGGGTAATACTGATCTGCATTGGCACAATGGACCAACAATTCTCCCTTCCTGAAACCAAATGTCAAAAGTAGATTGAGACAGTATATAACCGGACTAGTCAGCATTATGACAACAAATCCTCATAGGTGTCATCTGCACCCCTCCAGGTTATGTATTATTTTGTGGACCCCCAAAGGCAATAAAATGTCTGCCCCTGGTGGGAAAGATCGTGTTGCCTCAGAGTCTTAGGGCCCACCATCCATGTCAGCATCACATATAGGGCTAGAGGGGACTCGCTCTGCTAACCCACTGCATAGTGGCTAATGGCACCTTCCCAGGAACACAAACACTTGGTTCCATTCTGCTGTTCATGCCTTCATAACTGGCATAGGCATAAATGGAAAAAATGGTATACAACTTGTCATTGACTACTGCAGAGACAGCTAATGCTATAAAACGAGCAAAAAGATTTGAATAGACATTTCTCAAAAGAGGGTACTAATAACAAGCACACGTAAAGATGTTCAGTTGCATTAGTCATTCAGGAAATCACATCAAAACCACAATGAAATCCCATTTCATACCCACTGGGATGGCTATAATCAAAAAGACGCACAATAACAAGTGTTGTTGAGGACGTAAGAAATTGGAACCCTTGTGCATTGTTGGTCATAATGCAAAGTTGTACAGCCCGTCTATTGAACAGTTTGGTAGTTCCTCGAAAATTTAACCATAAAGTTACTATATGACCCAGCAGTTCCATTCCTACTCCTAAGTGTATACCCACAGAACTGAAACCATATGTTCATGCAAAAACTTGTATATGAATGTTCACAGCAGCATTATTCATAATAGTGAAAAGGTGGAAACAACCCAACCTAAATGTCCATCAGTTAATACTGATTAACTAAATTTGATATATCTGTACAATGAAATATAACAGCCATAAAAAGGAATAAAGTACTGATACAGGCTACAGCAATGATAACTCTTGAAAACTTTATGCTAAGTGAAAGATGCCAGACACAAAAGACCACACATGGTATGGTTCCACCTATATGAAAAATCTATACAGACAAAAAGTCAATTAGTGGTTGCCTAGGACTGGGGGGTTGAGGGAAAATAGGAAAGTAATTGCTTATGGGTGTTTCTTTTTGGGGTGATGAAAATGTTTTGAAATTAGATAGTGGTGATGGCGGCACAACTGTGTGAATATACTAACAACCACTGGATTTAACACTTTAAAAACGTAAATTTTACAGTTTGTGAATTCCATCTCAATTAAAAATTATTTTTTAAAAAATGTAAGTTTTCCTACATACTAATTTGGAAAGATCTCCAGCATATGTTCTTACATGTAAAAATTAAGGCAAAGAACAAGGTATTTTATGGTGTGTGTGTATCCTTTTGGGTAAGATGGGTGTACAAATAAATACACATATGTCAAGTTGGTGGAAGCCCTTTGTGCTGAACACCAAATCATCCTAGTTAAGGTTGATGACAAAAGGAAACTAGGGGAATGGGTAGGCCTCTGTAAAATTGACAGAAAACCCCATAAAGTTGGCTGTAGTTATGTGGTGACTGAGGAACAAGGATGTCCTCAAAGAGTACTTCAGATGCAAGAAATGAACAAATAAAAAACTTGGCTCTTGTTCCTCAGAAAAAAAAATAAACCCATCACATACGCACACACATACATATATACACGTATTTACATGTGTATATGTATTCACACATATATACATACAAATACACATAAGAAAAGAATAGAAATATACATTTATGTATATATATATTTATCTATCTATCTAGATATAAAATCATATTTACTTGTCTCTGCATTTAATAAAAATGGAAAAATACACATACAAAAATTTCTTCCCTATAACTAGAAGGGGAGGTTGCAGTGATAGGGACAGACACAGGAGGGAGAATCCACCTTGTGTATCTATATATATTGTTTATATTGTATTGATTTTTCCAGTGTGAATACATTACCTAATCCATACACACACAGAAAAAAATACATATAAAGAAAAAAAAACCCACGATAGCTTGGTATACAGCAATGGCTGGCATCACTACAGCAAATGTACGCGTCCTCTTCTCACAGAGTATCTGCAGAATACTATCTCCATCTGAAAACATCAATCCTAGATCCATATGCTGAAATTTTAGGTTTTCAGATATTTTTCTAGCCAGAACACAGTCTTTCTGTTTGTAATCATCAGCTTCTATATTATATACAATTTAATAACTGATAAAATTGGAATTAAAATTATCATTAAATATTTTAAAAATCATAAGTCTTTTAAACACATTGATGCAAATAAATTTGAAAACTTAAATATACAATTTTTAAAATAAATATGCATCAAAAATTGAAACAAAAAGTTTAGAAAACCGGAAAAAAAAACTGTAAACCATCTAAGAAATAAAATTAGTAATCAAAATCTATCCTTAAGAGGTGTAGAAAAAAACACTGGGTATAATGGACATTCAAAACTTAAGGCATAGGAAGGAACTTACCTAATGGGATAATGGGTGTATACCAAAAACCTACAGAGAGTATCTTAATGTTTGCTAACAATTCCTGAGTTATGTCTGAAAATCAGGTATAAGGTAAGGATGTCAGCTATCAGGCAGTAAGACCAGAAAAATGGTAAGAAAGGACAAGATGAACCAAAAAAAAAATGAATTAAAAACTAACGGAGTAAATTAGAATGCCCAGAAATAGATGTATGCAGACATGGTAATACACTGAATGATAGCTGTGGTATTATAATTCAATGGGGAAAAGATTAATAATGAGTTGGTGCAACTGGCTTTATGTGTTAAAAGGTAAAGCTGGATTCCTTCCTCATCTGTCTACAATAATGAATTCCAGATTGATTCAAGGCTTAAATATTTTTAAAAATAGTATTAGTATTAATTAAATGAAAATAAAGAAAAATATCATTATCTTGGGTTACAGAAGAATTTTAAAATAAAATTCAAAAGGAAAAAAATCAAATGGAAAAGATCAAAAGATCAGCCTACATAAAAATATAACTCTCATAAGGCCAAAGGCACTGTAGATATAAACATCAAAGGACACACTTAGAGAAAATATTCACACAAAAAAATAATAGACAATTACTGTCTAAAATAATATAAATTTATTAAAAATTAATAAATATAGAAAAATATAATTAAAAATGAAGTCATTCACAAAAGCAATGAAAAGCCAATAAAATATGTGATATACAAGCTCGTTAGTAATCTCAGAAACGCAAATTAAAATGATGATCTTTTCTTAGAAATTAGATTGGCAGTAAGTCTAAAGTCTGACAACACCAAGCGCTGGCAAGGAAGCAGGGTAAGTGGCAGTCTTATGTACAGTGCCATAGTCTAACTGAGGGAAATATCTATGCAAAGCCATTTTAAGGGCATATAGACCATTTAGCCTTCTTCCAGATATTCTAGGTCATACTGCTGGACCAAGCAAGACCATTGGAAAACTGTCTATTCAAACTCTGTAATGGACTGAATGTTTGTGTCCCACACCCACCCCCAATTCGTATGTTGAAACCCTAATCCCCAACATGATGGTACTTGGAGATGGGGCCTTTGGGAGGTAACTGGGTCCTTAAATGTTGTTGAGCGCTCATGATGAAATTAGTTCCTTTAGAAGCAAAGACACAGGAGAGCTTGCCCCTCTCCGCCCCCTCTCTCCACCATGTGAGGATACAAAGAGAAGGTAGCCATCTGCAAACTGGAGGAAGGCCCTCATCAAGAACCAAATCTGCTGGCACCTTGACCGTGGACTTCCCAGACTCCAGAACTATGAGGAATACGTGTTGTTTAAGCCACCAGTCTAAGATGATTTGTTATAGCAGTGCCAATGTTTTAGTACTCTAACTAAAAGACTGCTCTCTGGGTCCTCTTTTGCTGTCAGAAAGATCAGAGGCCAATTTGCAACTCGACTTTGATAACCCTGGTACATTATAGGACCTGCATATATCATCTATACGCTGACTTTGCTCAGCTATTGACCTGATACTCTGTAGTTTCTCTGATGTTGATTTTCACGTATTTCTATCTTTCTATTTTAATTCCTGTTCTTTTACAAATTGCACAAAGTCCATTGTAAAAGAAAGGGGGAATAAACAACTCACCTGTGATTTGTTCATTTCCTGCTGCTCTTGGAAAACTGAAAAGAACTGTAAAGGTACAGATGGGGAAAAAGGAGAGAGAATGAGGTCCTATGAAACCCAGGCTGCTGTGCAGCTCTCAGAGTCAGCTGCCTATGATGCTTCACACAGCAGCTGCCTACAAGGCTCCAGTCCCTTTAACCCTAAGGAGCGCAGGACAGACACTGTGGAAGAGCACCCATATGTCTACGTTGACTCTGACAGGTCACAGAGAGCTTAGAATGTGATTTTTCATTGGATGAATATATACATTTCTTACTACTTTTTAAAGAAGTCATCTTTCCCTCCCACTGACTGAAAGAAAAATTAATAACAACAGAGAACTAATTAAACAAAGTACAATACAGAGAAGACTGTGCCTTCACTAAAACTAACACTGCAAAAATAACTAACTAAATAAAATCAGGCAAGCAAGCAATCCAGCCCTGGCTATATTGTTTTTCTGCATTCTTAGTGACAGTGTTTGGCCCTGAAGTTAGAAAATCCTCATCAACATCTTTTGGAAAGGGACGGGTACTTTGTTTACTCTAACTTGGTTCATCAAAAGGATTTTTTAATTAAAAAAACTTGATGTGACTTAATTGTTAAGAGTGGACAGAAGTGAATTCTTTGGGCATGCCACTAATTGTGACACTACACAAGTCACTTATTCTCTAGGACCTTTTTCTTTTCACTTCTCAAATAAAGGCGAAACAAAAAAATCTTCAAACTGTGCATTATTTGATTTTTTTACCATCAGAATTAAAAGAGTAATGGTGCATCTCTGTAGATTGTGTAGAGAGTAAACACAGAGTGAAGGGAGTGGGATGATTAGGGTGGGAAAGAGGGGCAATTTCCCCTTCTATGGGCAGTGATTCCTTTCCCTGGACTGTGCCCTCATAAAGCCTCCTCTGAAGTGCCCTCAGCTGTGCTGCGTGCCCCCTGCTCATGCTGCCAGCCTCATCTCAGTTCTGAAAGCTGCTCACTGGACAGTATGCAATGGCTTCTAAAGTAATGACATCACCCAAGCCTTGCTCATTCTGTGTAGGAGGGCCAAGAATTACTTCTGCCCAGGAAGTTCTAGGATATAGTCTTTCTTGGGCCTCTTCAGCCTCTGGTGACAGGTCTTAGATGGAGGGTCAATCTTCCAGGCAGGGTTTCTGCAGATTGCTCCTTCTCATCTCAAGAGCTGCTTTGTTCCAAGAAAGCTGGCACCAAGACCAAAGGGACAAGTTAAATTTTGCTGAAGCTTTCAAACAGGCCCCCAATCTGACCGTTATGGAACATACATACTTTCTCCAAGATTCATGGGCTGGGTCATGTACAAACTCAAAGGCCTCCAAGAACAAAGGCTGGACAAGGCAGACCTGGCTCAAAACCTCAATTGGGCTGCCTGGTCCAAGGACTCAGAAGAGTCATCAAGAATCCCCAAAACACAAGGGCCAAGTAATGATTTAGTCCACATGTATTTCACAATTATTTCCTTAGGATCTATAAAGACATATCAGGGCCCAATGCTATGAATAATGATGCTGAGTTTTAGGCAGTGTGGTTTATTAGAAAGAACATGAGATGAGCAGAAAAAAACAGTTGAAAAATCAAAAACTAGATTCCCACCGCTGCTGGCTGTGTGATCTTGGGTAAATCACTTCACCTCACCAAGCCTCAGTGGTCCCCTCTCTTAACATGAAGACAGTTAAGCCTACCTCAAAGATGGTTGTTAGAAATGAAAAGATATCTTATGGAAAAAAGCAACGTGTGTGTGTGTGGTATATACACTACATTTACAGCGCAGAACTGCATGAGTCAGGTATTACTAATATTCTCGTTTTGCAGACGACGAAACTGAACCTCCTGCAGTTAACTGTCATTCCCAGGGTTGCTCAGTGACAGCGCTGGGACTTGAACCTCGCTCCGATTGCTCCAGCCAGCGCCCCCCTCCCGGGGCCGCACGTTCACGCACGTACTCTGCAGCCTGCTCGGGGCCCGCCCCCGCGTCAGTATTGCAGAGGCCGGCCCCTTCCACTGTCAGAGGAGCCCCCGCCCAGCCGTCCCTCCTCCCGGCCAAGGCCGCCCCCACCCGCCCCCTGGAGCTCACGTGCCAAAGGTCCCGCTCCTGAGTCCGCTGACCTCCTCCACACCGTCGCCTCCGCCCACCCCTCAGCCGCGAGGGCATCCCTTGGCCCTCGCCCAACCCTCCCGGGCTCACCCTCAGCTCCGTCGTCGGGCTGCACAGGCCCCTGAATAGCGCAGAGAGTCGGCAGCGCCGGAACCGCCTCCCGAGCGAGGCTGTAGCCTGAGGAAAGACAATTTACAGCTACAAGCGGAAGTATGCATGTGCTTAAAGGAGCCCCGAAGTCCAATTCCAGGGTAAAAACTGCACTTCCCATAATTCCTTGCTCCCGCACCTTTGGGCAATATGGGAGTTTCTCTTTCAAAGGCTCTTGTTACCTGGCGCCCAGGTTTTCTAAGCACCGGCAGGTTACAGATTAGAACGTGACTTTACTGACATAACACCCAGGTGCAGTGCATGGTTCTTGATTGGATCTGGCTTAAATTGGATCTGGCTTAAATCAGCTGCAAGAGACATTTGGGGAACAAATAAGGGTAATTTTTACTTATTAAAATTGAACTGTTTATCAGTTATACTAAGGAATTATTGTTATTTTTAGATAGTCTAATAGTATGCATTGTGGTTCTGTAGGAAATGTAGTTAATTTTTAGAGATGTAATACTTAAGTATTTAAAATATTGTGTGTAAAAAGTTATAAAGAGCAAATATAGCAAAATCCTCAGTGCTTAATATAGGTAATGAATCTAGATATTCATTTTACTATTCATACTACTTTAACAACAACAACAACAAAAAACTGGGTTCTACCTACAACCACTGTATGTGTGTGAATAACCACATATTTTAGAACTAGTTTTTCCCATAAAAAGAATTATACATTTGACTGGATGCATTCTTAACATAAATCTACAACCATTGTAGCATATTTATTCTTTAATGCTGATTTTTTGCTTCTTGCATTAACTTGTATATTTTAAATTCAGTGTACATTCCACGATGGTGGTGATATTATTATCTATCTTGTTATGACATCAGACTTTTGTTCCTAAGTTATGGATTCTCTGCTTTTAATTTCATTGATTTGTGCTTTTATCTTTTTTTAAAATTTGTTTATTTTATTTTATTTATTTTATTTTTGGCTGCATTGGGTCTTCGTTGCTGTGCGCGGGCTTTTCTCTGGTTGTGGTGAGCGGGGGCTACTCTTCCTTGCGGTGCACAGGGTTCTCATTGCGGTGGCTTCTCTTGTTGCAGAGCACGGGCTCTAGGCACACACTTCAGTAGTTGTGGCACAGGGGCTCAGTAATTGTGGCTTGCAGGCTCAAGAGAGCAGGCTCAGTAGCTCGGTAGTTGTGGCACATAGGCTTAGTTGCTCTGTGGCATGTGGGATCTTCCCGGACCAGGGCTCGAACCCATGTCCCCTGCATTGGCAGGCAGATTTTTAACCACTGTGCCACCAGGGAAGCCCTCTGCTCTTATCTTTATTTTCTTTTTTCTACATGCTTAGGTTTTATTTTTTTGTTCTTTTTCTAGCTTAAGATGGAAACTTTATTTTCTAATATGAATATTTACTGTTGTAAAATTCCTCCTAAGTGCTCTTTACCTATATATCCCAAATGTTGCCATGTTATATTTTCATTTTTGTTCTACTCAAAATATTTTCTGATTTCTTTTTTTTTTGCGGTAAGCGGGCCTCTCACTGTTGTGGCCTCTCCCGTTGCGGAGCACAGGCTCCAGACGCACAGGCTCAGCGGCCATGGCTCACGGGCCCAGCCGCTCTGCGGCATGTGGGATCCTC
Source organism: Lipotes vexillifer (assembly GCF_000442215.2). NCBI lineage: Eukaryota > Metazoa > Chordata > Mammalia > Artiodactyla > Lipotidae > Lipotes > Lipotes vexillifer. The sequence continues at coordinate 275,300 of NW_006789000.1, forward strand.
CCAGACCGGGGTACGAACCCACGTCCCTTGCATCGGCAGGCGGACTCTAAACCACTGCGCCACCAAGGAAGCCCTGACTTCTTTTGATAGTTCTCTTTGAGCTGTGGATTATTAAGAAGTATTTGTTTAATTTCCAAGTGCTTGGAGATTTACCTGTTATCTTTTTATCATTAACTTCTGGTTTAATCCCATAATGGTCTGAGAACATACTTTGTGTGACTTCAGTTATTTTAAATGTAATATTTGTTTTATATTGGTGAATATTCTGTGCAGTCTTGGAAAAATGTTTATTCAATTGTTGAGTTTAGTGTTCTGTAAATCGTATCTAGTTTGTTGATGGTGTTATGCAGTTCTTCTATGTCCTTGCTGATTTTTTTGTCTACTATTGATAAAGAAACATTCATGGTGTGAGCCAGCTCTGTTCCCTCCATGTGTGCACACTGTCATTGGCAACAGTAGCCTCCACCTTAGGCTGGGAAGCAGCACCAAAGCAGGAGTGGCTGGAGCAAGAGCCTGCTGTGGGCTGGGAGGTGCCCTGGGGTGGTCCTGGCAAGCCGGCCAGAGCCCCAGGCAGTTTTCAATCTACTGCCTCTGTGCTGTGACCAGGAGTAAGCAAGACTGTGTGCACACTCCTCAAACCAGCTAAGGAGGCTCATCTTTTCTGGTGTTAGACGCCAGGTCTGAGGTGCCTAATGTGTAGCTTAAACCCCTCACTCCTCAGGGAAGATCCCCGAGCCTGTAATATCCCACTCCTCTTCTGTGTCGCCCACTAGGGGTGTGGGTCCCAACCAGGTTGCGCCTTCTCCCTTCCTACCAGACCCGGCGGATCTTCCATTACAACCTTAGTTGTACAAGAGCTGTTCTGCTAGTCCCCAGGTCGATTTGAGCAAGAGTCACTCTATATGTAGTTGTAGGTTTTGTTTTTGTTTTTGTTTTTGTTTTTTGCGGTACACAGGCCTGTCACTGTTGTGGCCTCTCCCGTTGCAGAGCACAGGCTCCGGACGCGCAGGCTCAGCGGCCATGGCTCACGGGCCCAGCCGCTCGGCGGCATGTGGGATCTTCCCGGACCGGGGCACAAACCCGTGTCCCCTGCATCGGCAGGCGGACTCTCAACCACTGCGCCACCGGGGAAGCCCTGTAGTTGTAGTTTTGATGTGTTCGTGAGGGGAGGTGGGCTCAGCATCCTCCTACTCTGTCGTCTTTATCTCCATTCCTCAGATTTTCTATTTCTTCACAAGTCAATGTTGGTAGGTCTTGTGTTTCCAGGAATCTGTTTCATCTATGTTATGCAATTTGTCAGAATAAATTGCTCATAGTACTTTCTTTTAATTATTTTTATTTCTGGAGAATGAGTAGTAATGTCCCCACTTTCGTGGGGTTTTTTGTTTGTTGCCATGTGGGGTGCCACGTGGGATCTTAGTTCCCTGACCAGGGATTGAACCCATGCCCTCTGCAGTGGAAGTGTGGAATCTTAACCACTGGACCACCAGGGAAGCCCCAGCCCACTTTCATTTCTGATTTTAGTAATTTGAACCTTCTCTTTTTTTCCTTAGTCACTCTAATTAAAGTTCTGTCAATTTCATTCATCTTTTCAAAGAACCAATTCTTGGGCTTGTTGATTTTTTTCTGCTGTTTTCCTATTCTCTATTTAGTTTTCTCTGCTCTAACATTTATTATTCTATTTTGGTTGTTTGGAGCTCCTTTTCATTTTTAGATGTAATCATTGATAGATATTAATGTCCCACTTTGTACTGCTTTCACGGTATCACATATGTTTTAGTATAATGTTTTTGTTTTCATTTGTCTCTAAGTATTTTCTAATTTCCCTTGTGATTTGTTCTTTGACCCATTTGTTTTTTAACAGTGTGTCTTGTGATTTCCACAAATTTGTGTATTTTATAGCTTTTCTTCTGTTACTGATTTCTAACTTCATCCTGGTGTTGTCAGAGAAGATACTTCATATGACATCTATCTTTTTTATAATCTGTTAAGAGTTAACTCATGGACTAACATCCTCTATCGTAGAGAATGCCCCATATGCCCTTTAAAAGAATGTATATTCTCCTGTTGTTTGGTAGAGTCTTCTGTATACATCTGTTACATTTAGTTGGTTTAAGGTGGGGGCTTATTTTTGTTTTTGTTTCTGTTTTTGGCAGCGTTGGGTCTTTGTTGCTGCATGCGGGCTTTCTCTAGTTGAGGCGAACGGGAGCTACTCTTCATTGCAGTGCATGGGCTTCTCATTGCAGTGGCTTCTCTTGTTGCAGAGCATGGGCTTTAAGCGTGCAGGCTCAGTAGTTGTGGCTTGTGGGCTCAGTAGTTGTGTCTCACGGGCTCTAGAGCCCAGGCTCAGTAGTTGTGGCACAGGGGCTTAGTTGCTCCACGGCAGGTGGGGTCTTCCCTGACCAGGGATTGAACCCATGTCCCCTGCATTGGCAGGCGGATTCTTTTTTTTTTTTTTTTTGACAAGAATGAGACTTTAATCAGTTTTAAGTGGAGTTTATAACACTAAGAGATAAAGGGCTGTTAACAAACACAATAACAAATGGACATCTGATTGGTATGAAGCATTATCCTGTACACATCGTAATTTTTTGTGTATCCTCAGTGCATAGCATTTACACACAGAGCCACTGCTGCACAGCACAAGAGTATCTGAAGAGGCTGAATCAGAGTAAGGCTGTTTAACAGACTGAAATTTTTTAGTATATATATATTCTATATGAAAACAGATTCAACTTTTGAACTGGCAGGGTAGAAGGCAACTCTGCCAAACACCGCAGTTAAAGCCACCACTTTAGTGCACAGTTCCACCCCTTCCATCTGCATGTATAACACATTAACAGTATTTAAAGGTAAACGAGGCACTTTGTGGCAACCACAGCCATCGTTATGAACATATTGCACAAATTTTCTAGAACTAAACAGTAACTTGTACCCTACTTTTATTTTTTAAAGATGAAACATTTGATGCTGCCGGTAAAGTCCACTTAAGTTTATAGCCTGTGCCACAGCAAAGAATGGTGATGCTATTTATTCAACTACCCTTTAATAATTATGGCAAAAAATGTTCAAGAGGGGCTACAGAGGACTTGAGATGGTACAGGGCCCAATTGTAAGCTTTCTTAAAAGTGATGGGCAGGTGGATTCTTAACCACTGTGCCACCAGGGAAGTCCTCAGCACCAGAATTTTTTCCTTTTTGCTTTTTTACCTCTTTACTGGTATTTCAATTTTGTTTATACATTGTTTTCTTGACTTTGTCCATATCATCTTCTAGCTCTTAGAGCATGTTTCAGACAGTTTTAAAGTCTTTATTTACTACGCCCACCATCTGGTGTTTCTCAGAGACATTTTCTTTAAATTCTTTTTTACCTCTTTCTTTGTATGCCTCGTGGTTTTATTCTTTTTTTTTTTTCTTGAAACCTGGACATTTGACTCGTACAACGTCGTGTCTCTGAAGATCAGATTTTCTCCCTTCCCTGGCTTTTAAGTGTGTTATTTGTTTGTTTAATTGTTATAGGATGTCTTTGGGCTGGGATCAGTCTGAGGTGAAAACTTAAGGTCTTCTCAAGTCTTTTCTGAGCCTTCACCTCTCCTTGGGCATGTGTGGTACTTTCTAAATTTTCCTGTATTTGTGGTTGCTTTTGAATGTCCTCGTCTTTAAATGTATGACTCCCAAAGGGTGAAAAAGAGAAAAATGAAGGAGAAAAGAGTGCCAGCCCTTTAAATCCTAAGAGGTCAGTTTACTCAGAGGGGGAGTGGCTTACAGCAATGGTATGGGGGGTGCAACAGTGGCTGCGTGTCTGTGTGTCTGCCTCTCCACAATCAGAAGCAGCAGTGAGCAAACAGAGCACAAATCCCTCTTATTTAGAGGACAGGGTTCTTAATGTCCACCCTGGCTCCTGCAAGCTGCATGCAAGGCTCCTGCAACCTGCATGCTCCAGGAACATGTGAATAGCTGACTGCCACAGGACTAGGAAGTGGGGAATGGATAACCACTACTATGATAATAACTAAAATTGACTTAAATTAACTGCAAGTTACTACCCAAGCCTTTCTGTGAAAAATTTTTGAGGTATTTGGGGCTCATTTTGATCTCAGGTAAGGCCTAGATCTCTCATGAAACTACCAGCCTCTTTTTAATTGCTTTTCACCATACCTTCACTGATTTTTGAGTGCCTTTAGGCTTAACCATCCTGTACACTCTGTTAAATAAAGTCAGTTCCTTGGAGAGAGCTTTGGACCTCTTGATTCTATGACCTGCCTTTCCCCTTGGCAAAAATCTCTGAGCCATGCCCCAGATATAGGAATGGATACAGTGGCATCCTTCTCTCTATGACACCGGTATTTTAGGAGCATAGTGCCGTATGGGCATAGTAGCCTGTGGTCTTCTCATTTTCCCTTTTGGCCTGGAACCTCTACCCTACTTAGTCAAAATGAGGGTAACTGGGGTCTCAGTATTCTCAGTATGGTACACCTGAAACAGGAGTGGGGTCTGGAGGAACAGGAGCTCTTGACTTCTCTTTAAATGGCACTCTCCTACAAGGCAGCCTCTAAAAGAGGTTGCTGGGGCTTCCCTGGTGGTGCAGTGGTTGAGAGTCCGCCTGCCGATGCAAGGCACATGGGTTCGTGCCCCGGTCTAGGAAGATCCCACATGCCGCGGAGCGGCTGGGCCCGTGAGCCATGGCCGCTGAGCCTCTGCGAGGCCGCAACAGTGAGAGGCCCACGTACAGCAAAAAAAAAAAAAAAAAAAAAGAGGTTACAGGAAACACTGGGAGCCTGCCCCTCCCAGATAGATGCCATTGCATGTGACTGGGAGCTGGGAGGCAAGACAGCTGTTCTTTTGGCTGCACGTGACTGGAGTTACTGTCACACTGAGCTGGGGGGCAGAGGAGCTAGTTGAGGTTCAAATATGACAAACTCTTGCTGTTCTTAATGAGTTTTAAGTAGATTTTCTTGAATGTTTCTTTTTTGCCATATGCCTTTAGGACAATTTCCAGAGACTTTACTTTTTTTAAAAAAAAATAATTTTCATCAGTTTTGCTTGCTTCATGTGGGAGTGGATCTGTGGAGTGAGTCATAAGTACCTGTTTGTACTTTTGTTGTCCCCGTTAGAAAATAAGCTCTATAAGAAGACAGAGGTTTTTCCGAGCTTTATTGAGATATAATTGACATATAACATTGTGTAAGATTAAGGTGTACAATGTGATGATTTGATACACTTGTATATTACAAAATGTATATCACAGTAAGGTTAGTTAACACGTTCTTCACTTAACATTAATTACCATTTTGTTGTTATGGTGAGAACAATGAAGCTATGCTCTCATAGCAACTTTCAATTATATAGCACAATATAGTTGACTATATAGTCCCCATGCTCTTCCTTAGATTCATGGAACTTACTCATCTTATGAATGAGTTTGTACCCTTTGCCCAGCATCTCCCCATTTCCCCCACCTTTCAGCCCCTGGCAACCACCATTCTACACTGTTTCTATGAGTTTTTATTTTTATTTTATTTTATTTTTTTGTGGTATGCGGGCCTCTCACTGTTGTGGCCTCTCCGGTTGTGGAGCACAGGCTCCGGATGCTCGGCCTCAGCGGCTATGGCTCATGGGCCCAGCCGCTCCGCAGCATGTGGGATCTTCCCGGATCGGGGCACGAACCCGCATCCCCTGCATCGGCAGGCGGACTCTCAACCACTGCACCACCAGGGAAGCCCTCTATGAGTTTTTAGATTCCACATACAGGTGAGAACATACAGTATTTGTCCTTCACTGTCGACTTATTTCACTTAGCCTAATGCCCTCAAGGTCTATCAGTGTTGTTTCAATGGCAGGATTTTCTTCTTTTTTAATGGTTGAATAATACATCATTGTATATATATATATATATATATATATATATATAATTTCTATATTTTCTGTTTATTCATCTGTCAGTGGACACCTAGGTTGTTTGTGTATTTTAGCTATTGTGAATAATGCTGCAACGAACATGGGATTGCCAGTATCTCTTTGAGATAGTGATTTCATTTCCTCTGGATATACAATGAGTGGGGTTGCTGGATCATATGGTAGTTCTATTTTTAACACTTTGAGGAATCTCTGTACTGTTTTCCTTAGTAGACTTACCAATTTATATTCCCACCAGCAGTGCACCAGACTACCCTTTCCTCCACATCCTCACCAGCATCATTTGTTAACTGTCTTTTTGATAAGATTCATTCTAACAAGTGTGAGGTGATATGCCATTGTCATTTTGACTTGATTTTTCCCTGATGATTAGTGATGCTGAGCACCTTTTTGACATCATTTGTATGTCTTTTTTGGAGAAATGTCTATTCAGTTCCTCTGCCCATTTTAAAATCGAATTGTTTGGGGTTTTTTGTTTGTTTGTTTTGTTTTTTGCCCATTGTGTTTTGTGAGTTCCTAATATATTTTGGATGTGAACCCCTTAACAGATATATGATTTGCAAATCTTTCCCCCCATTCCATAGTTTGCTGGTTCATTTTGTTTCTTTGGTTGTGCAGAAGCTTTTTAGCTTGATGCGGTCCTACTTGTTGATTTTTTCTTTTGTTGCTTGTGCTTCAGGTGTCTTATCCAAAGAATCATTGCCAGTGCCAAGGAGCTCTTTCTCTATGCATTCACCTGGGAGTTTTACAGTTTCAGGTCTTATGTTTAAGACTTTAATCCATTTTTATTTTTGTGAGTGATGTAAGATAGGGGTCTAGTTTCATTCTTTTGCATATACACAGCCCAATTTCATTCTTTTGCATAAAGTATACTTTGATTCCCTTTTCTTTATCCTGAGTGTATCTACTATAGGTTTCTGTTTTGTGGTTACCATGAGGCTTACTTGAAACATTTTATTGACATGACAGTTTATTTTAAGCTCAAAACAACTGAACTTCCATCGCATACAAAAGCTATACTTCTTTATCCGTCCCATTTTATGTTGTCAGTTTACATTTTTGTACTGTATATCCATTTACTGTTATAGCTATAGCTATTTTTAATGCTGTTGTCCTTTAAGCTTTATACTAGAGTTAAATGTTTAACACACCACCATATTATAGTGTTAGAGTATTCTAAGTCTGACTTAGAATACTTATATTTACCAGTGTGTTGTATATTTTCATGTTATTAATTAGCACCTTTTGTTTGTACTTGAATAACTCCTTCTATCGGTAATGAATTCCCTCAGCTTTTGTTTGGAGGAGTATCATGCCTTCATTTCTGAAGGACAGTTTTGCTGGGTAAAGTATTTCTGATTGGCAGGTTTTTTGTTTTTTTTTTTATCACTTCAAGTGTATCATCCTACTCAGTCCTGGCTTGCAAGGTTTCTGTTGAAAGATCCACTGATAGCTTTATGATGGTTTCCTTGTATGAAAGAAATTTTTTTTCTCTTATTGCTGTAAGGCCAACTGGCCCGAGGCAGGGGAACGCAATCAGACTCACAGGTTGCATCAGACCGAAACTTTCCGGACCACCCAGTTCCAGAAACTGACCTGGAGACTTTCCGGACCCCCCAGTTCCAGGAACTGACCTGGGGACTTTCCACCCGGCCCAGCCTTCCTGCCTTTCGAGGGGCGGGACTAACGGTCCCAAGACTGATGCAACCGGCACCAGATATTGCCACGATACCTGAAGAGGCCACCAAATAAGGAATACCCTGCGCCCTCCCAGATTCACCACACCCCTTTCCCTTCTTCCCCTATAAAATCTTGCCCAACATTCGCCCGGCTGCTGCGACTTCTCTGGCCCCTTTCTCTTGGACCAGTGAACCTCGCCCGGGAGCGCTCCCTAATAAAGCTCACTTGAAGCTTTCCTCTGTTTCGCAGTGCCGTTTGTTAAGACCCGACCTTACAGTTGCTTTTTAAATTATCTCTTTGGCTTTGATTTTTGGCAGTTTTATTATAATGTGTCTTGGAAAAGATTATTTTGGGTTGAAATTATGGGGTGATCTATTAGCTTCATGTAACTGGCTGTCCAAATCTCTCTCTTGGTTTGGGAAGTTTCCAGACATTATTTCTTTTTTTAAATAAATAAATAAATAAATTTATTTATTTATATTTGGCTGCGTGTGGGCTTTCTCTGGTTGTGGTGAGGGGGGGCTATTCTTCACTGCGGTATGCAGTCTTCTCATTGCGGTGGCTTTTCTTGCTGCAGAGCACAGGCTCTAGGTGTGTGGGCTTCAGTAGTTGCAGCTAGCAGGCTCTAGGGCACAGCTCAGTAGTTGTGGCGCATGGGCTTCGTTGCTCCACAAGCATGTGGGATCTTCCTGGACCAGGGCTTGAACCCATGTCTCCTGCATTGGCAGGCAGATTCTTAACCACTGCACCACCAGGAAAGTCCTGCCATTATTTCCTTCCTTCCTTCCTTCCTCCCTCCCTTCCATTAATTTATTTTATTTTATTTATTTTTGGCTGCGTTGGGTCCTCATTGCTGTGCACAGGGTTTCTGTAGTTGTGGCTTGTGGGCTCTAGAGTGCAGGCTCAGCAGTTGTGGCACATGGGCTTAGTTGCTCCATGGCATGTGGGATCTTCCCAGACCAGGGATCGAACCCATGTCACCTGCATTGGCAGGCAGATTCTTAACCGCTGCGCCACCAGGGAAGCCCCATTATTTCTTTAAATAAGCTTTCTGTCTCTGTCTCCCTCTTCTCCTGGGTCTCCAGTGATGTATACATTGTTTCACTTAATGGTGTCCCATTAGTCCCATAGTCTGTCTTCACTTTTTTTTTTCTCCTCTGACTGGATAAATTACAAGTGATATTTTTTCTTTTTGGGGGGTTCACTTATTCTTTCTTCTTTAAAGTCCAGTCTGCTGGTGAAGCTATTCAATTCTTCAGTCATTGTGTTGTTCAACTAAAATCTTGTTGTGTTTTTTTTTTAATGTTTTCTCTTCATTGAACTTCTCAATTTGATTTTGTACTATTTTCCTGATTTCATTAAATTCTTAATCTGTGTTCTCTTATAGCTCTTTGAGGATATTTAGAACAATTATTTTGAATAATTAAGCAATTCATGAATCTCTATTTCTTTGGGGTCAGTTACTGTAAGTTTACTGTGTTCCTTTGGTATTGTCATATTTCCCTAATTTTTCCTGATCCTTGCATAGGTGTTTCCTTGCATAGGTGTTTTCCTGATCCTTGCATAGGTGTATCCTTGCATAGGTGTTTGTACATATGAACAAGCAGTCACCTCTTGCAGACGTTATGGACTGGGGACATGCCAGAATGTTCTGTGATGCAGGTTTACGGGTGCAGGGTGCCAAGTGCTAGAGTGTGTGGCAGCTCTGGCTTGGTGGAGGGGAGGTGTGATGTCTCACTGGCTCAGGCCACTGGGGGCAGGGCACTGGCAACTATGTGGCCCTTGGTGAGTGCTGTGGGGGTCCCCAGTGGCTGCAAGGACTGGTAGGGCTCTCAGCAGCACCTCCAGGTCCAGCAGCTAAGGATCAGGGCAGGCAGCAGTGGTGGCCAGAGCCAGTGGCATGCACACACTCAGCTCCGGGGCCGGCCGCAGTTGCTGTGAAGGGGCAGGGGTTGGTTGCAGACACAGAGTGGTGAGGACCAGGGCCAGAAACAAGGACTCGGGCAACTGTGGGCACACTGGCTGCCGTGGGGCCCCTGGCTGTTGGTGTGCACTCCTGGGGCTGCAGCATGTCTCCACAGGCACTTGTATGGCAGTGAGGCCAATGAAGGGAGTCAGGCCAGGAGCGTGCAGGTGCACAGCTGCAGGGGTAGCTGCAGGTGAGCCCAGTGGTGCAGACCAGTGGCGAGAGAGGGCCGAATCTGGGCCCCAATGCAGTTAATGGGGCCCTGGTGCCGTGCACTCTTGTGGCTGTAAGGTATTGCCACAGGCACACAGCAGCGGATGTTAGTGACAAAGTTCAGGCCAGGGAAGTGCAGGTGCACAGCTGGCAGTGGGCCTAGCTGCCTGTGAGCCCAGTGGTGAAGGCCAGTGACTTGAGATATGGCTGAATCCAGGCCCACCAGCATTTATGGGGACCTTGGGTGACAACATGCACTTCCATGGCCGCGGGACAGCGTACCAGCTGTGCACATGGCAATGGAAGTTGGTGACAGGAGTTGGGCTGGCAGCATGCAAATGCACAGCTGGAGGAGGTAACCCCAAGGGTGCATCTGGTGGTGGGGGTTAGCTGTGAGGGCTAGGCTGGTGCCTTGCACTCCTGCAGCTGCGGAGGCCTTCAGTAGCTGCTGCTGTGGATCTCAGGCTCTGGTGGATGGGGGTGGGGCAGAAGGGCCTAGAGGTGGACTCAGGCAGCCGGTGTCTGTAAATGCAAATACCTGTTGGGCAAAAACTGGTGACACCTGCAGGGAGTCTGTGGCTGTGCTGTCTATTGGTTTCTTCAGTGGGAAAGCTGCAGGGATCCTCTGCAGAACAGGTCACTGGGAACTGTGGTTGCTACTGCTGTGTGGGTGATACTGGTAGCCTCTGTTGTTCTTCCGTGTTCCTAGCTACCTCTATACATCTCACCTGTGCCGGTCTCTGGGTGGAGTGAAACTGAAGTGGGTCCTTCCTCTGGTGCCCTGAAAGGCTGGGGAGGCTGGTTGCTCGCCTGCTCCTCCTTTTCCAGTGAGAGCTCTTTCTAGCTGGGTTGGTCCGTCTGGCATTGAGCAGCGCGGGCCAGCGGGGTGGGACGATGCAGGCAAAATGAAGCGGTTCTTCCTTCCCTTTTTGAGTAGTTCTTCTCAGGTTTTTTGTTCTACTCTGTTGCTGAAGTTTGTTAAGTGGATTCCCGAGCTCTCCCACAGCTGTTTTTGTTCCTGGATAACTTGTCTAATTGTTGACCTTTGTTGGGGAAGGCTGGGGTCTCCTACTTTGCCATCTTGGTGATGTAACTCTTCACAGAGTTTTTTCTGTTTGATTTTCAAATAACTCCTAATCACTGTGAAACTGACTCATATCTATTGATTGAATAAATATATTTAGAATTTACTTGCTTATCTTATTTAAGTCCTACAACTCTATAAAGTAGGTACTGCCATCATTCACATTTTAGACAGGGATAAACGAAGGTTTTCAGTGGTTAAACTGCCTATCTAGACTCACAAATGTAGTAAGTAATAGAATCTGGATGTGTATGCAGACAATAACTCCAAAGTCTATGCCCTTGAACCGTGTGCTTTACTACAGACCACTAACACCCCACGGCCCCAGCTCTTACTGGACAGCCTTTAACAACCCTCCTCAGTCACACTCATGGACCTCATGCCCTGGTATACACAGCTTCAGAAAGATCTTCTGGAATCGAGACGTATACATTTTACTGCACACATCTGGCCACCAACATAGGGAGCTTTCCTCAAAGAAAGTAACAAATGCAACCACAGCTGATCCCCTGATCAATTCCAGTCCTCACCCTCTCTCCTCTGCACCCTCCCCTTCACTCTAAAACACAGACCCTGGAGCACAGCCTATCCTCAAAGACCTTTATCTGAAGGTAAGTCCAGGGCAGGCACAAAAATATTATGGACATGAATTAAAACATTAATGGGCCCAATTCAGAGGCATTTGGAGAAATTTTGGATCCTACCCACTGTAAGCCAGTCTCAACTCCTTTTCTCTCTGCCAAATTCCACAGAACCCAAAAGTGCACAAACTTCCTTTCCCGTTCTCTGTCCTGAACCAGGTCTCCAGAACACAAAGGTTGGAGCCTTAGGAGGCTGGAGACAGTGAACTTGCACATGTGCTGAGCAAAGGGCTGCACCTTCCTTCCCCAGTGTCATCAGAGGCCCAATATGTCACATTTCTGAATTCAGCATCCATTAGCCTCAATGGTCCCTCCTTTAGTGCTCCCCAAAATAATCTCTTCTCTCTGGAGGTATTGCTCTTTTACAATCCCAAGGACATAGTTTAAAAATGGGCTATAATCACACCCCGACTCTATACTAACATAAAACTACCACAAATATATGCCACAAATATATCCATTTCAATTATGGATATACATAAAACATTTAAATAAAGCTGAAAACAGGCCAACAATTAAAAAGTGTCATATCCATGATCATCAGGGTTTCTCCTGGGTTGCAAAATATGTTAGATTCGAAAAATTACACAATTATTAAGCAAAAATGGAAAAAAATCCAAAAAAGAAATACAATCCAAAAGAAGACACCTGCTTTCAAAGTTAACTTTAAGCACCAACTCTGACTTTTCTACAAAAGGTATAATGCTGTGTGACTGTCTTTTCATTAAATATATAGTGAAAATCTTTATTGGTAAATATATATATATATATATATATATATTTTTTTTTTTTTTTTTTTTTTTTTTTTTTTTTTGCTGTATGCGGGCCTCTCACCGCTGTGTCCTCTCCTGCTGTGGAGCACAGGCTCCGGACACGCAGGCTCAGCGGCCATGGCTCACGGGCCCAGCCGCTCCGTGGCATGTGGGACCCCCCCGGACCGTGGCATGAACCCGCGTCCCCCACATTGTCAGGCGGACCCCCAACCACTGCTCCACCAGGGAAGCCCGGTAAATATATTTTAAGAATATAAAGTGTCCCCCTTCTGTCCACGATGATAATATAGTCAAGAGGTATACAAGTTCAAAGAAAATAATATCTAGACATAAATTAAAAATGTGCAGAGTCTATATGAAGGAAACGAACTTTACTGAACAGTAGTTTAAAAGATTTGAGTAATAAGAGGTACAAATCATTTTCCTGACTACAAAATTAAGTATGTTACGGCACAACATTCCAAACAAAATCTCAACGAAGTTATGTATCTTCACATTTTTTTTGTTCCATTGTTAGAACAAATGTAAATTTTATGTGGAATAACGGGAAGAACCAAACATTTTGTGAAAATAAAGACTAACGCTTATCTAAAGATGTGTCGTTAATGGCTATAATAATCTAAATATTTTAGTTTTGAGTCGGGTAAAATAACATGTGAAGTCCTAAGATTGTCATAAGAATTCAGTGTATGATATTGGTAGTGTTTTTAAAAAAGTGAAGAGAAATGGGCCTATTTAATAAATGGTGTTGGGGTGGCAGAAGATTAAGTGAAAATAACAGGGATTCAACAGGATAAGCCTTCCCCAGAAAAACACAGATAAAGGGGTAGCTTCAGGGCAACTACAGCTGCAGTCTCCAACTGGGGGCAATAAACAGGGGTAGTGGCTGAGGACATCTAGGATACCCATGAATTAAACCCTTCCAGAGGCTACGGCTCCACCTTTCCCTGCCAAGCATAGGCATGATGATAGCTCATACCAAGCAAGGGGAGGTCAAGTTCAAGCCAGAAAATGGGCCCAACTTAAAAAAAAAAACCAAAAAACAAAAACAGGTTACATATGTGTATGTATTACACACATATACACACAACATCCTCCAGATATCCAAGTGGCTCTTTTCCTCCACTTTGGCCTCCCCAATGAGGCCTTTCCCTCTCCACACTACATAAAATCAAACCATCTTTCTGACTTTTCCCATTTTATTTTTATAACACTTGTCACCATCATCTTCTCCCTTGCAGATATATTTTCTTGATATGGCTGCTGGTAGCAAGAAGGACACAAACTATCTGGTCACGATGACTTCTCAATAAAAATATTCTAGGATGGGTTCTCATTGTCCTATTTTAACAAAGGATCATTCCTGGATGAATACAGACGTGGAGCCAGGAATAGATGGTGCCATCTGGAGTAAATGCCAACTCCATGCTCACAAGAATAGGTTACATTACTAGAACAATGTAGAAAAGTTGTAATAGCCACTACATAATCTTGAGGAACTGACGTCTACTCTTAGACACCACTGTTTGAGAGCAAGTTCCCCTCAGATGCTTGAGGAGGTAGAGAAGTGATGCTTAATATCCTGCATGCCCCACCTTAAGCATGTCTGGAGTCCACAGGATGGAATGGTTGATGCTCTCTGGGCTCAGTATCCTCATCTACAAAATAGGGGTAGTTATCCCTATGTGAAAGAGCAGATCTTACCCTGAACTTACTTCCAATAACACACAGCCAAAAATTCTCAGTTGTCTAACCCCCCGCAAAGAAGCCCAAGTCTTTGAAGAATAAGACAGGGTTCAGAATTCCTTGAAGCCCCTTGTGAAGACATGCTCTGTTCTTGTCAGTCTTTAATCACATTACTTAAAATAGAAGAGGAACTTGGAGAAGCATGGTGGCCATGACTGGTGCCCAAGGAGGTAGCAAAATTTCCTAAGCTTTCCTAGGACTGTGCTGATTAACCAGGGCCCATATTGAGAGAAGAGGGTATAAATACCCTTTGGAGTGTAACAGATGACTGTTCTTCAGACTCTACCCCAACAGTTACCTCCCCTGACGTAACTATTGGCTTTTAGTTCAGCAG
>NW_006789000.1:289661-308962 GCF_000442215.2 Lipotes vexillifer
GCAGGTATCCTGGGCCTTTTGCCATGTATTTTAATCCATATATATCTACCTATAGAGAATTTATAATACACTGGAGTCTTATTTTATGGGCATTTGAATTTTGCCAATCAGAAATACTGTCAAAATATTATATTTAAATTAAAAATCCACACAAAAATGTACTCATTATAATATGTGAGGTAAACACCTACTCTTTTTATGCTCTCAAGGTGGGTAACCAGTTATTCCAACTGGTCATATCAAGCCAACAAGAAAAGGATGAATTAATCAAACAGTGCAGAGAGGACTGGCTATTTGGAAGAACAGAGAGCTGCTAACCTCACACCACATATGACAAGAAACACCATGTAGGGCTATATGAATAATCAGTTTAACATGTCTGCTTCACATATGCCAAAGGAAAGACATACCTGCCACAGTGCTCAGTTCCAAAAGGAATTTACTTTATGACAACATAACAGCACGAGGCAGAAACACTTAACTTTCAACTAGGAGAATAACTTTATTTCTAATACTGAGCCTTTATATAAGAATTTACAGGAATAAAAAACATTGTGCTGCTTATTCTCCAATAGCTCCACCCAGACCTTCCCCTCTACATTCTCTGTGCCCACTTGTGCTCACCTGCAGGTGGCACCTGAGGGTTCTGGGGATTTGGTGCCAAAATTTTGGTAGTGACAATATCTCCTATGAGGAGGCCCCTCCTCCATAAGAGCAGCTCTTATTGGGCTCTGGTAACACTTGCTTCCATCCTTTGCCCCTTAAGGACTTAGAATGGTAATGGCTTCCTGGTGACACTAGTCTCTAGGTGCTTCAATATCCCTTGTTTTTGGCCCAAACTACTGTACTGTAATAAGTCTGCCACTGAAGTCTTCTTAGTTGAAGCAGAATTCTGTTTTTCACCAGAACGATGGCTGATACTAACAGCCATCTCTATACTAACTTGTCAAAAGACATAATTCTTCCCTAAAATTGCTGTACAGAACATTAACACATAGACAAGAATTCATCTGTATCAGGGGACTGCCTTCAGGTCTAAGTAACAGACATCCCTGAGAATAAACAAGAAGCCACTATTGCCACAGTAATTCAAACTCCTAGTAGAGAGCAGGTCCAAAAGGAGTTGTGCAGCTTAGTGATGTCATCTCTGAGCCAGGCTTTTCCCATCTTGTGTACTGTTATCCTCAGGCTATTGTCCTTCAGGGTCACAACTATAATCTAGTGTAACATACAGACATGAAAATGTCCAGCAGAAGAGAGACAATCTCTTCCCATGTCATGACAATACTTTATCACTGAGATCTTTCCCCGAAGCACTGCAGAATATTTTCCAAATATCTCACTGCTTACATGTCCATCCCAACAAAATCATTAGAATAGAATCTTCTTGATTAACTTAGACTAATGTGGATTTACCCCTAAATCATCTGGGGAAGGACGGACAAAGAGACAAAACAGCCCAGCAACTAAGAAGCAGGGATTGGCTGTTGGGTGGGCAGTATCTCTTGGAACTGCTTTCAATGTGTTCCAAGGAAGCAAAGGAAACAGTAAGACAAAGGAGAGAGAGACAGTATATTACAGTCTATTAAATTAAATACAAACACATAGTTCCTTTGTTACATACAACTCGGGTTACACACATCATGCCTAAATAGATACAGCAACGAAGCACCAAGAATATGACAGAGGCATTTCATTATACACCACTACTTTTTATTTGTAGAATGCAGTGAGCATTACTGTTCATAACTGATGTTAACCTTTGCGAAATTTATGTAAATATCGTTGTTATTAATAGCATTTGCATTATTGACTGACCCAAGGCAGCTGAGTAAGCTCAGAAAAAAATTGTTTGGCTCTTTTATGGAAGTGGAAGCTCAGTAAAAATGGCCATACTCATTCACATATGCCAGCAAACTCAGAAGAAAGGTAAGCAATATGGTTGTAAAATAGCATATACTGGCCATACTACAGAGAGACTCTGGTAGTATTTAGAATAGGATTGATGCAGAGGTAGTTAAAAACCTCACAAAAACATATTTTGCCTTCTTTATTCAAGAGGCCATTCAGCAATAATGGCCATAGCCATTTATTTATATCAGGAAATGGAAAAAGGAGTATGTGACTTGTACTTTAAATTTTCCAAATGTATTTTCATAAATACACAGTGATGTGCTACTGTAAATATGTGACTACAGGTTCTCTGAGAAAACAAAACCCTGATTTGTAGAGTTTGACAATTATCATGGTGTAAATACTCCCACTAAAGCCAAGCTACCGACATTATGGCACTGAATGTAGAGCTGGGAAGAGATGTCCAGTAGCACATCATTATACAGTATTCACCATGCAGATTCAACAATACAAATAACCTAAAGAACAAAGATAACAGCAAAATACTGTAAAATAATTAGGAAGTAATGAGTGTTGAGTACTTATTACCTTGCTTTTTAAATAGTTAACTGTAAGTTTATATAGTTTAATTTTTAAATAATGACTCTTTTTAACAACTGGCTCACAAAATTCCTGAAAATTTAACAATCAGCAGTACTTGCAAGCCAGTATAAGCTTACTGCAGTACACCACTGTGTGTTGGTATGTGTGTATAAACATATTTACATATACATATGTACATAATTGTGTCAACCTATAAAGACACTGATGATATCTAGTGTGGGAAATATTAATATAGACCATAATAGTTACTTAACTAAGGGTTCAGAGTTTCTCTTCACAAGCTTGTTGGGCTCTAATATACATATCAAGAATACCTCAAATTTCTATGATATTAGCATACTCACATATGGCCTGCAAACATCAAGGACTCTTCACGTAAATGTTTAATGCTGTTGTCATTTAACTTTTTTAAACTTATGATTCTGTGAATATGACTGTAAAAGGGTATCATCCATTAGATTTACAATACAATTTCGGCATCACATCCAGAATATGGCACTACACAACATAAATTTGAGATAAAGGTTTTTGCCATATTATTTAAATGAATTTCCCCTCAATATAAATTTTCTGATGGAAAGTTTTAATTTTTCTTGAAAGCTTTCACATATTCAAAACATTATAAGGTTTTATTCTAGTACTAATTATCTGAAGTACAACAAAACCTCACTTTCTAATAATCTGTGGCATTCTTTGGGTTTCATTAATCTCATTTTAAAAACCTGTATAACGAATTTGAAAGAGTGGATAAAGGCTTCAGAACGTTCAGGATGCTGAAAGAGCTTTCACCCTTGTGTGAATTCTCTGATGTTTAGTGAGTACTGACCTCTGACTAAAGGTTTTCCCACATCCATTACACTCATAGGGTTTCTCCCCTGTGTGAGTCCTCTGATGTTTAGTGAGAGCTGATTTCTCACAGAAGGTTTTCCCACATTCGTTACATTTATAAGGTTTCTCTCCTGTGTGAGTTCTTTGATGTACAATGAGGTTTGATTTCACACAGAAGGATTTCCCACATTCATTACATATAAAGGGTTTCTCTCCTGTGTGTGTTCTCTGATGCACAGTTAGGGCTGACCTGTGGCAGAAGGATTTTCCACATGCATTACATTCATAGGGTTTCTCCCCTGTGTGTGTTCTCTGATGTTCAGTGAGGTTTGACTTCACACAGAACGTTTTTCCACACTGCTTACATTCATAGGGTTTTTCTCCTGTATGTGTTCGCTGATGGTTGGTAAGATGTGGTTTCTGACAAAAGGACTTCCCACATTCAGTACATTCATAGGGTTTCTCTCCTGTGTGTGTTCTTTGATGTTGAGTGAGGTTTGACTTCTCCCAGAATGTTTTCCCACATTCACCACATTCAAAGGTTTTTTCTCCTGAGTGAGCTCTTCGAAGTTGAGTGAGATGTGACTTCTTGTTGAAAGTATTTCCATTTTCATTGTGCTCATAAGGTTTTTCCCCCATGTGTACTATCTGATGTCTAAAGAGGGCTGACTTTTCCCACATTTTGTGACTTACTTTATATTCATGGGGGATCTTTCTTGTGTAATTTCCCTGATGGATAATGAAAGCTGAACTGTCACAGAAAATCTGCCCATATTCATTATAAGGATTTTCCCCTGTAAGAGCTCTCTGATGCCCCAATCTTAAATCCATATAGAAGGACTTCCCACAAATACTGCATTCATATGGCTCCATTTCCAAATGAGTTCTCTGAGATAAATTAAGCTTTAAACTTTGGATGAAAGTTCTTCCACATTCATTATACTTACAGTGTGTCTCTCCTATCTGAGCTTTCTTGTTTGTGAAAGAGTCTGCCTCCCCATGGCAGCCTTGTCCATTTTCATTATATTCAAAAGGTGGGTCAAAAAATGGCTGAGTGAGATCCTGGCTACGATTCTTTTTTTGATTATATTTATAAGATTTCCCTCCAGTAGGAGTTTTCTCATGCCGAATATCAAGGAGCAATTTCTCATATACATTAAACTCATCAGGCTTCTTTCCAGAATAGTTCTTTCTATTAATAATTAAGCCTGAAATATTTTTCAAACTCATTTCACATGTGTCACATATCTTATACAGAAAATTTCTTGAAGGAACAGAGTCTGTACCTAGATTTAAAGTTTTCCTTACTCTGTCACCACTATCTGTACTTAACGTTTGGTTGGTGAAAGCAAGTTGCCAAAAATGATCATCTTCATTTTCCTGGCTGCTCTCTATCAGGTCATCAACTTTCCAGTCTTCTAGAAATGAGAAAAATAACCACGTCTTATAAATCCTAGTACATTTCTAATGGAATTGCACTTTTACACTAATGTCCTATTACACAGTCAATTCTTTTGTTTTAGGCTCAGTTTTCTGGTGTAAACTAAATCCAAGTATACATTTCCTTTACCCTTCTGGTTTGAGTGGAAAATAAATACATGCTGCAGTGGAATACTTTATTAATATAACCTTTAAAACTGGACAGAAAAAGGTGAAATAAATTCAAAGCACAGGGAACCGGTGAGTGGCTGATTCAGAAATCAGGAAGCTCAAGAGAATGGAGTGAGCCCAACAGAGACATTGAACACTGAATAAAGTGACACTGAAGATTAGCAGACAAGGGCTTTCAGGGGATGAACTATGTTTGGTGGAGACAGAACAGTCTAGTCCTAATCCCCTCAGACACTGATTGCTGGGTGGGATTCCTACTAGAGTACTTGCTTCTACTCTACACATCAACACCAGCCTAAAGTTCTGAAAACACCAACTTCCTCAGGTTCAGAAGAATTGTCCACTAGCCCAGGATCTAGTTTTTCCTTTAATTCACAAGGAATAATTATTTTTTTAAATGCTGTAAGAGCAGCAGGCTAGAGAAGGTGAAATGAACTCACGACACAGTGAGCAAGGGATGGAGATTTTCTGAGCATTGTTCATGTAGGGAGCAGGAAACTCTGAGAACTGGATGAGTTCAACAAAGGAGGTTTTTTGTTTTTGTTTTGTTTTTTTAAAGGAAAATAGACTGTCTGAGAAACATATTAGAGGAAGTACTCAGTTTGACAGAGACAGATTATGGTTTCTTGTCCTTATCTTCCCACAGCTTGATTACTGTGGTAGGATCCTCACTAATATGCATGTTGCCATTCCTCTTTTTCCCATTTGATATAGCAACATCAAAATAAATTTCTGAAAGCACCTATTTCCTCATGTTTTAAGGGACAGTGCTTTAACCCAGACTCTAACTCTCTATCTAGCTGTGATTCACAACAACACAAATGCCCAACAGGAAATACAAAATAGAGGAGGGGCAGACCATCTCTGCAAAACGACCAGGTTCATTTGGTTTTCTCACAGCTGTTAATGAAGTTGTCCCAACCATCAAGTCATATGTTTCTTTACTTCAGTCTGCTGGTCTACTTTTCCCCAAAACAATTTTGTTTCTGAAGCAATACTGATTTTTAAGTCTGCTTTTATATCTAGGTTTATCTTTACAGTGAGGTTTTCTGCTTTCATATCTAGCCTCATCTGTGGCTTTTACTTACTGGTGAGACCCATAATGATCACATTTTTCTATATGGTTCTGAGACCTTCAACAAACTTTATCATAAAAATTCTTGTCTATACTTTACTGTTGGTACCCAATGCAACAATGTTAATTACGTGGTTAAAAAAAATCTAGAACAATCCTGAGCCCACTGCTCCAAAGACTAACTGATAATAGTTTTTATACTGGCAAACACAAATCAAAACAAAAACTAGATTCACAGTAAGAGTTCAAATCACAATTCCACAAATCCATTAAAAACTATCTGTGCAACTCTAGCTGGAGCGCTCATAAACTGTTCATTCCCAACAACACACATTTCACTTAATTAGCTACACTCCAGCCTTGGCTCTCCTTGGGACCTGGACATCCTTCAGGAAATGCTACTTACTTTAATTTAAAACAACAAACCACAAAAATATTAATAAAAGAACAAAAGCCAACAAAATCTACAACATCCCTACCATGTTTAGCTTCCACTTGCTGCCTTAGAAGAAGTTACTGTCTGTTTAATTCACTGTAAAATAAAACAAATCCAGTGCTCAATGCTAAATCCTTTGTCATGACCACAGTCTAGCTCTTGACAGGTGTTACCAAAATCCTGTTTCCTCTGACTTCATTGAGGACACGGTACATTAATCATTCTTAGAAAGTAATGTGCATATGAATTACTTCCAACCTGTACATAAGGACAAAATAAGGAAATGTGCATTTAGGAAGAGTACTATAGAATGCTTTCTGAATGGATGAAAAAGAGTGATCTCTTCTAAACTTGGCTCAACAAAGTAATTACTAAAATATCAGAATCAAGAAAAATATGAAAGGGCCTTCTCTTTGGGAAAACAAAATCTCAACAATGATAGAAACCCCAAGCAGCAGTCATATGATCAGGTCTGAGTTTTTGGGATACAGATACTAGTGGGTTAGGGTTACAAAATATGGACTATTTAAGTTGCAGCAAAAAATTGATCTCTAACTTAAAATAAGTAAAATAATAACAAACCATTACTATATACCATGCAATGTTTAAACACTTTACATTTACAATTTTAATTAAGTTTCTGAAAAGGCAAAATAAAAGTAAAAGTTATAGAAAACGGATAAAATATTTATAAGTGAAATTTAAGACATAAGATAGTATGAGGTTTAGTATAAACTCTGAAGAGCAGAAAGAAAGACTGAGATATATAGAACAGGACCACATTGTGACAGTCAATGGAAGGAGACTATAAATTCATTTATTAATAAGGAGCAATTTTGTTAGGCTAGTGAAAGATAAATTGGATGCTTTAGGTAAAAAAATAAAAACCAATTAGGAATTAGATCAAGTCAGGAATGACAGAACAGAAACAAAGTTATGGTTTTGAGTGACATCAGTGAAAAGTGAGAAAATGAAGACATGAAGAAGATGGAAAGGAAAACAATATCAGGAGTATTTGAAAAAACTAGTAATAGGGGATAAATATTTATGAAATTTAAGACATAAGATAGTATGAGGTTTAGTATAAACTCTGAAGAGCAGAAAGAAAGACTGAGATATATAGAACAGGACCACATTGTGACAGTCAATGGAAGGAGACTATAAATTCATTTATTAATAAGGAGCAATTTTGTTAGGCTAGTGAAAGATAAATTGGATGCTTTAGGTAAAAAAATAAAAACCAATTAGGAATTAGATCAAGTCAGGAATGACAGAACAGAAACAAAGTTATGGTTTTGAGTGACATCAGTGAAAAGTGAGAAAATGAAGACATGAAGAAGATGGAAAGGAAAACAATATCAGGAGTATTTGAAAAAACTAGTAATAGGGGATAACGGGTTCCATACCCTGATCCCATGGTTGCCATTTAAGGCAGTAATGGATGGTTGAATGTTCCTTATTTGACCCCTGGGAAACCAGGCTCTCTAATTTTCTTGTACCTCAGACTGTTCCTCTCAGTCTTCTCTAATGACGAGATTTAATGGATTTACACACCTTGTAAAAGTGGTACCATCCCAGGACTACCTCTCTCATTTACAATCACTCTCTAGAAAAGGAGACAGCAAACTATGATTGTAAGGCAGTGGTCCTAGAACTCAGGATGTTTTTTATGTTTTTAGAGGGAAAACAACAGAAGAGGCAGCAAAGAGGAGTGAGGAGGAAGAGGAAGAGGTAAGAGGAGGAGGAAGAGCAGCAGCAGCAACTGAGACCATGTGTGGCCCACGAAGCCTAAAATATTTACTCTCTGGTTTTTTGCAAAAAAGTTTGCCAATCTCTAATCTTAAACTCTTCATCTAGCCCCAACCTTTAACACCACCTAAAGCTGATGCCTTTCAAATGGATACTTCTAGGTCTGGCCTCATTATGTACTTCACACAATGTATATTTGAAATCGCCTTTTCAATACCAGATTCTAACAGTTACCTCAGCTTCTTGTGTCCAAATGTAAAATTTGTAATAACTCCCCTATAATCTCTCCTCCAAATTTTCTCTATCTCAGTAAATGGTATGCTAAGTTATCAGGTGCTTGAGACAAATCACTGGAATCATGCTCCACTCCTCTCTCTCTCACACTCTGTATCCAACCCAATAGCAAATCCTCTTGGCCTCATCTCCAAGATATATGTACAAATCCACCATTTCTCAGCACTTCCAACATAGCCTTAGCCACTAGCCTCTCTCCTCCCGAGTACATAGTAGTGTCCTGTTATTCCTTCCTTGCTCGTGCCTAAGCATCATCTACCCACCACATGTTCACCACACAGAAGTCAGAGAGATCCTTTAAAACTGTAAATCCAATCTTATAGCTTAATCTGATTTATGTTTACTCAAAAAAGCCTGAGGATTTCCCACATCACTCAAAATAAAATTAATGGGTCTCCCATGGTACATGCTACTTATGACATCATCTACTACCGATCTCCCCCAGGCCTTCTCACCTCCAGCCACACTGACATCCTTGCCATTCCTCAAACACCCTAAGAGCACACCTGTCTGAGAAGTTCAGCACCTGATGTTCCCTCTGTCTGGAATACTCAGAATCCACAGAGCTCACATTTTAATTTATTAGAGACTTGTCTATTGTGGACCTCATCAAAAAGGTTTTCTCTTGACTTCCATACCAAATAGCACATGCCATCATTCTCCAACCCCCTTTTCACTGCTTTAACTCTCTACAGTATTTATCACCACCCAACAACATGTGTGTGTATACAAGCATGTATAACTCCATACACATACACAAACCTACACCTATACACACATGTATGCTTTTCCGTCCCTCACTGTAATAGACACTCTGTGATAATAGGGACATTCTTTTAATTACCTATAAACATAGTTGGGTCATATTGGGCGCTCAGCATATATTTGTTAAATGAATATATGGAAGTATTGCATGAATACATACTACCTAACAAGAGATGTCCAAAGACAATACAGAGAAGGTGAACAATTTTAAAAGAGAAGGTGAACAATTTTAAAAGATAAAGTAAACAAGAAAAATTATCTCAGATGAAGCCAAATGAGTTTGGATTATGGATATAGGTAAATCAGTCTAAAATGTCAAATAACAAAGGGAAGCATTTATGAGTGAAAGTGACATATGGAGGAGTGTGATTAAGGTAACAAAGGGATGTGGGCCAACTGTCCTTAATCACTTCCAAAGGTTTGGGGCTAAAAAATGTTTTTTTGGAAAAATAGTTCAAAGTTAATAAACCATAAACCAGTGCCCTAAGATCTCATTTCCTCTGGCTTCCATCTGCCTGTGAACTCACTAACTCACCTGAGCAGCACTGTTTTGGGAATCTTTCCTCTAATATCCAAGGTTCTTCTCCTTGCTCGATCTTGAAGATCACTTCTGGCTTAGTAATGCAATTCCCTGTAAAGAAAATAACACAGGACTATGGCTGAACAGCCTGGCTTCGCGGACTCTGAAAAAATGATAGGGAAGAAATGTATAGCTTCAGGAGCTACCTAAAAGAGATGCCTAAATGAACCAATCCTTAAAGAGGTAAGAATATAGCATTCTTTATAGTGGCCAAAAGGGATCAGTCATCTGATCCCTTGAATCTCCATCAGAAAATTCCACAGGGAGTTCTTATGTTTCATCAACTAAGAAATGCATGCTACTCGTTCACATGGAGAAAAAATTCTTACCTACTGAGACAAGATGGCTGTAATTTTCCAGGATCACGTCTCTGTACAGTATCTTCTGAGCAGGATCCAGCAGGTACCACTCTTCCCGGGTGAAGTCCACACACACATCTTTGAATGACACTTGTTCCTGTAACAGTATATTCCTTTTCTATAATGAACTTTTCAGAGCTCTATGAGTGGTAAATATTTAAAAGAACTAATCTCTTTAGAGTTACTAAAAATTGGTATATAGGATTGCCTTCTTTTATGCTATCCTATGTAGGAAAAAAGTAATATCTTGTACAAATTGAGTTTCCAATAAGGGGGTGGAACTAGCTGCTACAAGTGTTATTCCTGATAAGGAGACATACACATTAACATTTATTAAATTAGACATTGTAGGAGCTAGCATTATGCACAAAGCAGACTGGGGTTACCAAGAAAATGTTCTTTCATATAATCTTTTATATTATAAAGTTAACTGTCACTAAGGAAGTAAAACTTTCCGTTGTTAAAATGAACAGAGGGATTAAAATTAATATGGCACAGGCCCTAACCAAGCTCAACCCGTGACTGATTAAAGTGACCAGTCCTGTATTCTGCCTGCTCAACAGAGAAACGGATGAATCCTCTCTGCTAAAAGAGATCATTTTCTGGAGCCTCTACCAATATTTGTGTTGTTAAATACAATGTTTGGCATCCAATAAAAATTTTCATGTTATATGAAGAGATAAAGACCAAGGAAAAAAAGAAAATAAAAGCGTACCCATAGGACACTCAGATATTGGAACAAACAAGAACTTCAAAATGAGTTATGATTAATAGGTTCAATAAAATAGAGGAAAATATGAACAAAATAAATGAAAGGATGGGAGAAGTTCAACAGATATGTGGTATGTGTGTTGTGGAGAAAGAATTAACAGAGCAGGCCTGAGACTGCTATCCTCTGAACGATCTCCTACAAGGGTGTTCCTTGGCTGGCATCTGGGAACTTGGATTTCAGGAGGGTTCTTACCAATCCTTAATAAGAATGGTTCACTGAGCCTAAACTGTTTGTGTAAACAATATGGTTCTTGCTGCACACATACATTCCTTCTGGAGTCTGGAATTCTGTTATATGCTAAGCAGAAAGCACCTATGTGACTAGCCCCTGATAAACATGCTGAACACTGAGTGTCTGTTGAGCTCCCCTGGCAGACATTTCACATCAGTTGCCACATCTCACTGCTAGAGGACTTAGGTGTGTCCTGGGAGAAGACTCTTAGAAGCTTGTGCCTGGTGTCCTCTGGACTATGCCCCATGTGCCTTTTCCCTTTGCTGATTGTGCTTTGTACCCTTTCACTTCAATAAGTGATAGCAGTAAGTACAACTACATACTGAGTCATCTTAGCAAATCACTGAACCTGGTGATGGTCTTGGGGACCTCTGATACGTGTGTATACAAACACACACAGATACATACATACGTGCATAAAATGGGTATTCCAAAGTTGAAAATTACAATATCTGAAATTAAGAACCATTAGATGGATTCAAATCATATTAGAGAAAGAAGACACAATCTGAAACATATTCATCTAACAAAAGAGTATCAAAATACATACAGCAAAAACTGATAGAAATGAAAGGAGAAATAGACAAATCTAAAACCATAGTTGGAGTCTTCTATCTTGAGCAATTGAGCAGGCAGAAAATCAGTAAGTATACAGATGACCTGCACAGCACTATCAGTCAACATGATCTAACTGGCATCTGTAGAATATTCCATCCAAAAAAATAAAACACACATTCTATCATTCTATTCTAGCTCATATGGTCCATTCACCTAGATAATGGTCCATTCACCTAGATAAACCATAGTCCTGGCCACAAAACACACCTTAACAAATTTAAAACAATAGTTACCATACAAAATATGTTCTCAGACCACAGTGGAATTAAATAGAAATCAATAAGCAAGAGATAACTGAAAAATCCCAAAGAGTTGAAAATTAAACAACATACTTATAAATAACCTGTAAGTCATACTTATAAATAACCTATAAGTCTAACCTATAAGTTTTAAATAACCTGTAAGTCAACTTATAATAACCTATAAGTCAAAGAAGTCTCAAAAGAAATTTTAAAATATTTTAAATGAAATGGAATAAAAATGAAAATACCATGTATCAAAATTTGTGCGGTGCAGTAAAAGCAGTGCACAGAGGACATTTATAGCATCAAATGTATACATTAGAAAAGATTAAAAATCAAAAACCTAAGCTTCTATCTTAGTAAACTAGAGAAAAAAGGCAAATTAAGCCTAAACCAAGCAAAGTAAAGGAAATAATAAAAATTAGAATAAATCAATTAAATTGAAAATGTGAAAAAAAAAACAAAAAGCCAATGAAACTCAAAGTTGCTTCTTTGAAAAGATCAATAAAATTAATAAACCTCCAATCTAACCAAGAAAAAAGAGGCAAATTGGAAATCTCAGAAATGAAAGATAGGTTGACACTACTAAGCCTAATGACATTAAAAATATAATAAGAGAATACTATAAATAATTCTGTTCCTGAAAAATTGGTAACATAGATGAAATTGACAAATTCCTTAAAAGACACAGCTACCAAATTCACACAAGGAGATACAGATAACCTGCATAGACTCATTTCTGTTAAAAAAAAAACTGAATCAATAATTAAAACACTTCCAAAATAGAAAGAACCAAACCCAGATGGCGTCACTGGTGAATTCTACTGTACATTTAAGGAAAAAATAATAACAATTCTCCATAATCTCCTCTGGTAAATAATACCTCCAAACTCATTACATGAGGCCAACATTACCCTAATACCAAAACTAGATAAAGACATTATGAAAAAAATAAAGACTAATGTCTCTCAATAACATAGATGCAAAACTTCTCAAATATTGGCAAATCAAATCTGACAATGTATAAAAAGAAATACAAACCACAACCAAGTGGACTTTATTGCAGGTATGGAAGGCTGGGTCAGCATTAAAAAAAATCAATCAATATAATCCAACATGTCAATAAGCCAAAGAAGAAAAATTATATGATCATATCAATTAATGAAGAAAAATCATGTGACAGAATCCTACAGTCATTCATGATAAAAACTCTCAGCAAACGGAATAGAGGGGAACTTTCCTGACTTAATGAAGAAGCTAACATCATACTTAATGTTACGAGACTGGACACTTTTTCCCTAAGTGCAGTAATAGGGTAAGGATGTCCTGTCTTAATACTCCTATTCAAGTCCTAACTAGTACAGAAAGACCTACAACAAGACAAAACAAACAAAAAGAGCTTCCCAGGTGGTGCAGTGCTTGAGAGTCTGCCTGCTGATGCAGGGGACACGGGTTCGTGCCCCGGTCCGGGAAGATCCCACAGGCCGTGGAGCGGCTGGGCCCATGAGCCATGGCTGCTAAGACTGCGCGTCTGGAGCCTGTGCTCCGCAATGGGAGAGGCCACAACAGTGAGAGGCCCGCATATTGCAAAAAAAAAAAAAAAAAACTGAAATAAAATAAAAAACTGAAATGTGATTAGAAAGAAAAAATAAAACTGTCTTTATTTGAAGTCACATTGTCTATGTAGAAAGTCCCAAAGAATCTACAAAAAGAAAAAGAAAAAAATCCTGGAAGTAATAAGCAAATATAGCAACATCATAGGATATAAGGTCAATATTAAAAAGTCAACTGTTTTCCCATATCAGAATAAAGAATTGGAATTTCAAATTTTTGAATAAAAAAATACCATTTGCAATATGACTACCAAAAACAAAGTATTCAAATATAAATCTAACACAATATATTTCAGGGATATGCAGAGAAACAAAAACTGATGGAAGAAATCGAAGATCTAAATAAATGGAGAGATATTCCACATTCATCAATCAGAAGACAGTATTGTTAACATGTCAATTCCTTCCAACTTAATCTATAAATTCAGTGAAATTCAAATAAAAATCCCAGCTATTTTGTAGACACTGAAAAAATGATTCTAAAATTTAAACAGGAAGGTAAAGGACCTAGAATAGCCAACGTAATATGGAAGAAGGAAAAAGAGGATATACAGTACCTGATTTCAAGACATATAAAGCTACAAGTAACCAAGACAGTGTGTTATTGTTGAAAGAGACACATAGATCAGTGAAACAACAGAGGTCCCAGGAACAGATCCACTGATACATAGTGAACTGATTTTTTTTTTTTTGTAATTGAGGTATAGCTGATGTACACTACTATGTAAGTTTTAGGTGTACAACATAGTGATTCACAATTTGTAAAGATTATATTCCATTTATAGTTATTATACAATACTGGCTATATTTCCTGTGTTGTACAGTATATTTTTGTAGCTTATTTATTTTATACATACTAGTTTCTAGTTCTTAATTCCCTACCCCATCTTGCCCCTCCCCCTTCCCTCTTTCCACTGGTAACCACTAGTTTGTTCTCTATATCTGTGAGTCTGTTTCTTTTTTGTTATATTCACTAGTTTGTTTTACATAGTCAACTGATTTTTGACAAAGGCACAATGGCATTTAAATGGAGAAAAGATAGTCTTTCAACAAATGATTCTTCAACAACTGTACATCTATGCAAAAAAATAAACCTAGACACAGACCTTATACAAATATTAACTAAAAATGAATCACAGACCTAGAAGTAAAATGCAAAACTATTAAATTTCTAGAAGACAATATAGAACATAGGAATTCTATGTGATCTTGGATTTGGTGATGAGTTTTTAAATACAATGAAAAAAAAGCACATTCCATTAAAAAAATACATGGGTTGGGTTTCATTTAAAAAAAATATTTTGCCCTGCAAAAGCCATTTGTAAGAAAATGAAAGGTCAAGCCACAGACTGGAAGAAAATATCTGCAACATATATATCTAATAAAGAAGTTATATTCAAAATATACAAAAGAACTCTGAAAACTCAATAGTAAGAAAACAAATCACCTAATAGAAAAATGGACCAAAGATATGAATAAACATGTCAAGCAAAGACATATGGATAGCAGATAAATTTATGAACAAATGCTCAATATCATCTGTCATTAGGGAAATATAAATTAAAACAAAAATGAGATACCATGACACACCTACTGGAACAGTTAAATCCAAAACAATGACAACATCAATTTCAGTTCCAGATGCAGAAGAGGAATTCTGATTCACAGTTGGTAGGAATGTAAAATGATACAGCACTTTTGTAAAATTGGCTGGTAGTTTCTTACAAAGCTAAACAGTCTTAACATATGATCAAGCAGTTTCACACCCTAGCTATTTAAAAATGTATGTCTATGTAAAAACCTACATGTTTCTAGCAGCTTAATTCATAATGACCAAAAACTGGAAGGAACCAAGAGTCCATGGGTTAATGACTCAGAAATCACTTATACATGTATGCTGGAACTGAACAATTAAGTAAATGAAGTGTGGATGGTGGTAGCCAGATTGCTAAAATGGGAGTTACAGACAAGCAAGGAGAGAACGCTAGAATGTTCCATGTGATAATGATTACAGCAGGGGACATCAGTGTGAAATAATACTTAGCTTAATGCAAACACAGACGGTTACATACTGAAATATTTATAGATATGTGTATACATGTGAGTTAGTATACATATATATTTTCTTGTTCAGTCAGCTGAGAGGGTCTCTAAGGAATTAGAAACCAGTAGCAATCCAGCCCCCCAATCTTGGTTTCTAATACCATGCTCCAATAAAAGGAACCAGAGCTCTTCAGGGAAAAATGGCTAATTCTAGGGCAGGAAATATAAGATGAGCCTGGAATATCTTCTACTACCAGAAAGTATAGAAGAGGTACTCAAACAAAAACAAAATAATGGGGTACATCAGAAAGACACAGGAACCAGTTGAAAGTGCTCTATTTAATAACCAAGCTGAAACAATTTGAGCAACAAAATGACCAAGGTAGTACTGGACTATAAACAAGGTAAAAAATAACTAGCCGTGAGTTCATATTGATATTAAACACTGACTGAGTTAATAAATACACAAGTCTCCTGTGCAGAACTCCTAATAATTTATGTGGATACTCCACCATGAAGGAGGTGTAGCATAACTCCCCACTTTCTTCCAAAGGGTACAGTATGAAAACAGATGAAAAAAGAATAACTTTGCAGTGGAGAAAGTTGACCACATGACCTCAGCCACGTGATCAAAAGTGATTCATCATCTGTTGAAAAGTGAAAAGTCATGTGAAGAGCATTTACCCTGATAAGATGTTACCAAATGGCACTCTACCTCTGTGGTCTTTCTCCACGAAAACAATTACCCCAATATAATCACGAGAAAAACAGCAGACAATTCCCAAGTGAGGGACATTCTACAAAACACCTGTCTTGTACTCCTCAAAAACTGACAAGGTCATCAAAAACAAGGAAAGTCTGAGAAACTGTCACAGCCAAGGGGAGTCTAAGGAAACATGATGACTAAGTGAATTGTGGTATCCTGAAGCAGAATACCTGCATGGGGGAAAAAAAACCATGAACAATCATCAAAAGACAAATGATATACCAGAAAATAACTCATATAAAAGACAAGCATTAGTATCCCTAATATACAAAAAGCTAACCAGACATTGAAAAAAAGAAAAAAGCCAGAAACCTAAGAGCAAAATGGGCAAAAGATAAGAACAGATAGTTCACAGAAATATAAAAATAAGACACCTTTTAGATGCATGAAAAAAATCTTCAACCTCTCTCATAGTTAAGATAATTACAGATGTAAAGTACATAAAATACTAATTTTTACCTATCAGTTGCCAAAATCCAAAAGTGAACCACGTATTTCTGTGGGAGAAGCTATGGAGAAAAAGCACTATCATGCAGTACCAATGGAAATACAAAATGATACTATCTATAATCCCACCAAAAGGATCAAGTTTATCACTTGTATTCAACCCTTTGACCTGGCAATCTCACTTCTGGGAATTTATCTGGTAGAATAAACCTACATGTACAAGGCTATTCATTAAAACATGGTTTGTAGTAGCAAAAGGTTGGAAATCGTTAATAACTGGTTTAATCAACTATGGAACATTCGCAATTGAATTATCATGTGATTGTTAACAAAGAAAGATGTTCTGTTAACAGAAAGATCCCTGGGAACAGGCTGAAAAAAGAAGTGAAAAAAGAAAAAGAAAAAAAAAAGAAGAATAAGAAAAAGAATGGGAAATAGTGTATACACTCATTACTCAGTGTGGTTCCCTGAGCAGCAGAATCAACTCCATCTGGGAGCTGATTAGAAATGCAGACTCCAGGGCCCCACCCAGATATACTAAATCAAAATCTGCATTTTAACACGTTGCCAGGGATGTACAGGTGCATCTAAATTTAAGAAGCTCTAATAATAGATTCCCTTTTAAATAAAGGCCAGGAGCACATATTTTCTTTCAACTGAATAAAGAAACACTGGGAGGACAAACAAGAAATAGAAATAATGTATACCTATAGTAGGGTGACAGTACACTGCAGTTCATCTGGGACTGTCCCAATATATGCCAGCTGTCTCAGCATAATTGTTAATAAAACTTCTTTCACTCTCACTGAAAGTGTCGCAGTTTAGATGAGAAATAAATGTCACCCTACCTGGAGGAAGCATCAGCTACAGAGAGGATGGGGTGTGAATTTTTACTTACTTTTTTTTTTTTTTCATGTTTTAGCCACACCAAGCAGCATGCGGGATCTCAGCTCCCCGACCAGGGATCGAACCCACATCCCCCCACAGTAGAAGCACGGAGTCTTAACCACTGGACCAGCAGGGAAGTCCCTTTACTTACTTTTTTGTATCACTTACTTTTTTAAAAAACCATGTTAACATACTAACAATTTTTAATTATTTCATTTTTTTAAAAAAGACAAAAACAGGAAAAATAGGTATACTGGGAAGGGCAGTTGGCTAAGGATAGATAAGCAGGGGATAAGCAATAAACCCAAGGATAAGCAATGTTGGGGCAAAAGGCAAAGCCAACTTCATGAGGGACAGAAGTTAGGAAAAGAAGAGCTAGGAGGGTAGTATCATAGACAACAACAGAGGAGACTTCCAAAACAAAGAGACTATGGATAATAGTACCAAATGCTGCAAAAGGGTCAAGTAAGACAAAGACAAAAACTGGATTTGATTACAATTTGGTGGTCTTTTCCAGAACTGATTCAGGTGAGTGGTGGTGAAGAAGCAAGACTGCATGTATTAGGTGGAAATGGAAATGGAAATGCAGAAACAAAAGCCAGTACTACCTGCTACTTAAGTTAGAAATACAAATGAGCTAACATGAGGTTTTATAAACCTTTAGAAACTTTAGAAAATGCATTTTAAGACAAAATGGCAATAAACAAAAAAAAAAACTCACCTGGGATTTGTTCATTTTTCACTCTTAGTGGAGGAGGGAGAGCTGAGGGAGAAGGAAGAAGGAAGTAAGAACTTGGCCTGCCTTGTAGTTC
Source organism: Lipotes vexillifer (assembly GCF_000442215.2). Taxonomy (NCBI): domain Eukaryota; kingdom Metazoa; phylum Chordata; class Mammalia; order Artiodactyla; family Lipotidae; genus Lipotes; species Lipotes vexillifer. The sequence continues at coordinate 308,248 of NW_006789000.1, forward strand.
CTGGATTCACCTGCCTACACAGCTCCACACACAAGATACTTACTTGTCCATGTGTGGCTCCGATTTATGTTGAGCTTAGACATGATACTTTTCACTGAGTGAATGTAAACATTTGTTTCTTATTGATTTATTACCAATTTAGGTTCTGTGACACAGAAAAATTAAAAACATGAGATGAGTTTAACATTGAACAGTAATCTAAAGAAAGGAACACTATGGATCTGCCAAAACTGATGTTGTAGGGGGAGAAAAACACCTCAAAGCATATTGTTCATCTGGTTATCTGCTAACACCATTAATCCTATGAGGTCAGATAATCCAAGAAACCTCTGAAAAAAGGGATGGGAGTGTTTAAGGCAAGATTCTTTTTTTTTAATATTCTCACCTGCTTACAATTTTCAGAAGGATCTTTTAATAAAAAAACTAACTTTGACCTAACAGTCACAAAATGGGCAGTGGCCCACGAATTTGCAGACCTGACTTTCAACCTCAGTTCTACCACTAACAAATGGCATGACGTCAGGCACTCACCTTCTCAGGCTCAATTCTTTTTTTTTTCTTTTTTTCATTTTTCAAGTAAGCAACAGATAACCCAAAAAGGACCTGCCTGCACTACCATCCTGCGCGTCTACCCAGCCGGGGGAGCAAGAACCTCAGCATTTCTCTAGATGCCATGAAAAATGGGACACTGAGGGCGGCTCACCTCAGGAAAGAG
>NW_006789000.1:309026-309747 GCF_000442215.2 Lipotes vexillifer
AAAGAGTGACTGGAGAATGAGGGGAGGAGGAGGTGTTAGGGACAGACAATGACAGAATTTCCTTAGCTATGGCTGGTGAGCCTTTCAACCCCGACCATGCCTTCACAAACTCTCCAAACAGGTGACATTTCCTGTGCAGCCTGCATGCCCACCCATCTCAGCTCCAGCTCACCTCTCTCTTCTTAAATTTGTCTCAGACCTTCCACCGTCACACAGCCTTCGATGGCTTCAGGATACCGTGTCATGATTATACACAACAAATAACAAATGAATACATAATAAATAATAACTTGGGATCTGAGTGATGTTAGAGCCAGGAAAAGGCCTTGGTGGCTAGCTGGTTTAGGCCCCTCCAATCCCACTTCACAAACGAATTAACTGAGGAATGGAGGCCCTAGAGACTTATCCAAGCTCCAGCCGCCTGTATTACATACAAAACAATTAAATACAACAGCAGCCAACAAAACGTGAGCGCTCAAAACAACACAGTGCGGCAAGCACTCTAGATATCCGCATTTTACAGCTAAGCAAGACAAATCTCCCAGCGGCTATTTGGTCCAGGAAATTCATGTATTTCCTAGCCCCTTCCTGGGGCAGTCGTTCTCTCCCACATCCTCCCTGCGCCCCGTAATCCCAGCACGTCACTACGTAAAGCACACACGCGCGCGCGCACAGACACACACACACACACACACACACACACACACACACACACACACAC
>NW_006789000.1:309800-322769 GCF_000442215.2 Lipotes vexillifer
CACACACACACACACACACACACACACACACACACACACACACACACGTCGCGCACGCGCACTCGCTCTTCCCCGCATTCCTCGCCCCTCCCCGCAAGCCCAGATCACACGTCACGCACGCGCTCTCCCCTTGACAACCCCGCTCCCTCCCCGCGGGCCTAGCGCACACGTCACGCACGCGCACTCCCCACGGGCGGCCACACGACGGCGCCGTCCGCTCAGCTCAAGGGCTGAACAGCTGAGGACTGAGAGAGCCCGGGAGTCCGCGTTCCCGCGCGGGACTCCGGCCTCTCCAGGCTGAGGCGCCGCCGCCTGCAGTCCCTTCAGTTCTGCAGGCGCCGCAGACTCCTGGGGTCCTGCTGATGTTCGCGGGGCTCCAACCTACCACCCGGCACCGCTGCCTCCGCCGGCTCCCCGAGCCGCGCGGGGTCCCCTTGGCCCTCGCCCCCACCCTCTGGGGCTCACCCGCAGCTCCCTCGCCGCGTGGACCTGGAAGCCACGGATTGTTTCCCACGAGGGGCTGGAGGCCGGGGAAGGACGAGCCGGGAGGAGAAGGCGGGGATGCACATGCGCAGAGGGAGGGAGCGGCGTGGCGCGGTGGCGGCGAGTTGGAAGTTGGCTTCTAGCAGCTTGGGTTGGAAAAGTGGCTCTACCTTTAGAAGCAATGCCTCACTCCTAAATTGTACAAAAGTAAGCTAATAGTAGTACAGTACCTAGCTAACGGTTTTTATGAAGATTAAGGGCGTTTACATTGTAAAAGCACTTAGGATGGCGTCTGGCACATAAATTGTTCAGTACGTTTCTTAAGATTACCTTGCCCAGTATACGCCATGCGCACTCCTTTAGAAATCAGCTGGAGAGTTTCTGCCTTGTTGACTGGATTGAGATATTACTATCTGATATATTCACTCCTGCTACCTGGACCCTGGATTCTGTCCGTGTCCCAGAGATGTATGTCAAAGCAGTGTGCGTTTTCGACTAGACACAAACCAAGAGAAGCAAAGTGGTACATGAATTTAATTTATGAACGTGGACAGATGTTATTTTAGTTTTGATAAATTTATCTTCTATAGTTTAGACAATAAATCTATGTAAACTAAAATAATATCTGTGAGCAGCCTAGTTATTCTCCGGAATGAGGAAAAAAGCAACCTAGCAATTAAGTATTAATAATAAAAACTGTTCCTATGTAAGAAACTGTTCACACACCAAACTTACGAAGAAAGCACTTTATCATCTCTCAGAAATGCTTTACCTGGAACCAAATATACATTCTTTTATGTGGGCACCCTCATGACATTTTTAGCACATTATGAGCATATAGGTGTACTCTTTTATGATGAACTTTTCATAAAAGAATATGTAGTTAACTCTTTTTGATCAAGTTATTTAACTTTTTTTTACTAACTTCAGATTTACAGAAGAGTTGCAAAGATAGTTCCCATATACTCTTCACCCAGTTTCACCTAATTGTTAACATTTATTTATTTATTTTTATTCAGCTGCATCAGGTCTTAGTTGCGGCACACATGGGACCTTTGTTGCAGCGTGAGGATTTCTCTAGTTGCGCGCGCATGCGGGCTCAGTTGCCCTGTGGCATGTGGGATCTCAGTTCCCCCACCAGGGATCAAACCTAAGTCTCCTACATTGGAAGGCGTATTCTTAACCACTGGACCACCAGGGAAGTCCCTTTAATTGTTAACATTTTACATAACCATGGTACATTTACCAAAACTAAGAAAGTGATACGGGTACAATTGTATCAACTAAACTACAGAGTTTATTCAGAGTTCATCAGTTTTTCCATTAATGCGCTTTTACTGATCCAGGATTCAATCCAGGATACCACAGTACGTTTAATCATCAAGTCTGTTTGGTCTCGTCCCATCTGCAATAGTTTCGTGGTCTTTCCTTGTCTTTCATTACCTTCAGATGTTTGAAGAATAGTGGTCAGATATTATGAAGAATGTCCCTGACCTTGAGTTTGTCTGATGTTTTCTCCTGATTGGACTGAGGTTATAAATTTTTAGAAAGAATACCACAGAGAGGATGTGTCCTACCTATATATGAGGGGACACATGATATCAACACAACTTATATTAACCTTGGTTACTTGGTGAAGGTGGTGTCTGACAGGTTTCTCCACTATATCTTTAGGATTTTTCCCTTTCCAATCTATGCTTAGGGGTGGGTTACTAAGTCCAGTGCACTCAGTGGGAGCGGAATAAGCTCCATCTCAAATTTAGGGTCATATTTTTAAATCACCACATTTAGTAGTAAATTTGGGGCAAGAACCTTTAAGGCTATGCAAATATACTATTCCTACTTAGAGTTTTGGCCACTAATTTTAGCTTTCACTGGTGGATCTTGCCTGCAACAGTTATTACTGTGGTGTTCCAATTGGTGATTTTATATTTCACCTCTTTCTTCTATGTTTATTAACTGGGAATCCCCTGTAAGGGAAAACTTTCATTTCCAGCATTTATTTATTACATCATTTATTTATATCAGTATGGATAATTATTTTATTCCCAACCATGGTTATTCAACCCACCTTCTCACTCAACCATTGGCACTCTCTGATCTGTCTTCTGTTCTATAATTTTACCCTTTTCAGAATGTCAAATGGAATTATATGTATCTCCGGGGTTTGGCTTAGAAAATTCATTTAAGATTCATTCATGTGGTTGCTCCCTTTTTTTTTAGGTCAGTTCCTTTTCCCTCACTCTTTTAATTTCATCAAATACTATTATGTTATTATGTTGCTCAAATTGTTCTGTGTTTGGGCATTGAGAGCTATCGTAGGTTAGCTTTTGGATCCTCTTAAAGTATTCTTATCATTTTTACGAAATAACAGTTTTATTGAAATATAATTCATATTACAGACAACTCGCTCATTTAAAGTGTACAATTCAGTCGTTTTTAGTGTATGCATAGATAAGAGTGATCATCACCACAGTCAGTTTTAGAGGACTTTCGTCAACTCAAAAGAAACCCATATGCTTTAGCTAACATCCCCCTATACCTTCATCTCCACAATGCCATGCAACTACTAATCTATTGTTGTCTCCATATAAATGGAATCAAACAATATGTGGCCTCTTGTGACTGATTTCTTTCACTTTACATAATGTTTTTCAAAGTTCTTCCATGGGCTTCCCTGGTGGCACCGTGGTTAAGAGTCAGTCTGCCGTGCAGGGGACACAGGTTTGAGGCTTGGTCCAGGAAGATCTCACGTGCTGCAGAGCAACTAAGCCTGTTCACCACAACTACTGCGCCTGTGCTCTAGAGCCCACGAGTCACAACTACTGAAGCCGGCATACCTAGAGCCTGTGCTCCACAACAAGAGAAGCCACCACAATGAGAAGCCCACACACCGCAACGAAGAGTAGCCCCCGCTCACTGCAACTAGAGAAAGCCCGCACGCAGCAATGAAGACCCAATGCAGCCAAATATAAATAAATGAAATAAATTTATTTTAAAAAGTTCTTCCATGTTTTAGCATGTATTAATACTTCATTCTTTTTTATGACTGAATAATATTCCCTTGTATGGAATATTTTTGTTTTGTATCAATTTTCTTTATCCCTTCATCAGGTGATGGACATTTGGATTGTTTCCACCTTTTAGATATTGTGAATAACGTTGCTATAAACATTCATGTATAACTTTTGCTTGGACGTGTTTTCGTTACTCTTGGGTATTTACCTAGGAATTAAATTGGTGATTCACATGGTAACTCTATGTTTAATATTTTGAAGAACTGCCAGACTTTTTTCCACAGTGGCTTCACAATTTTTCATCCTCACCAGAAGTGTATGATGGTTCCTATTTTTCCACATCCTCACACACACTTTTTGTTTTTGGCCATGCCACGTGGCTTACAGGAGCTCAGTTCCCCGACCAGGGATTGAACCCGGACCACGGCAGTGAAAGTGCCAAATCCTATCCACTAGACCACCTGGGAACTCCCCTACACAGACTTGCTTTTATCTGATTTTTTATTCTAGTCATCCTAGTGTTATGAACTACAACTGCACTGTAGTCTTGACTTGCATTTCCCTGGTGAATAATGAGGATAAACCTCTTTTCATAAGTTTATAGGCCATTTGTATAGCTTCTCGGGAGAAATTTCTACTCAGATCAGTTGCCAATTTTTAAATTGTGTTATTTTATTGTCCTTTTAGTATTGAGATGTAAAAGTTTTTGGTGTAGTCTAGATGCACGTCTCTTATCAGATATATGATTTGCAAATATGTAATCCAATTCTTTTTTTTTAAAACCGATCAAGGCAAATATTTATTTATTTATTTATTTATTGGCTGTGTTGGGTCTTAGTTGCAGCACGCGGGATTTTTCATTGCGGTATGCAGGCTTCTCTTTAGTTGTGGCGCCCAGGCTCCAGAGCGGGTGGGCTCTGTAGTTTCAGCACGCAGGCTCTCTAGTTGGCGTGCGAGCTCAGTAGTTGTGGCACGCGGGCTTAGTTGCCCCGTGGCATGTGGGATCTTAGTTCCCTTACCAAGGATCAAACCCACGTCCTCTGCATTGTAAGGTGGATTCTTTACCACTGGACGACCAGGGAAGTCCTTGTAATCCAGTTCTGTAGGTTGTCTTTTCACTCTCTTGATACTGTCCTTTCAAGCACAAAAGTTTTGCATTTCAATGAAGTACAGTTTATATTTTGCTTTGTTGCTTGTACTTTTGGTATCATGTCTAAGAATTCATTGCCAAATCCAAGGTCATGCAGATATACCCCTATGTTTTCTTCTAAGAATTTTATACTTTTAGCTCTTACATTTAGGTCTTTGATCGGTTTTGAGTTAATCTTTTCCTATAGTATGAAATAAGGGTAACTTTATTCATTTGTTAAGTGGCTGTCTGGTTGTACTAACACCATTTTTTAAAAACTTCATTGGAGTATAATTGCTTTGCAATGTTGTGTTAGTTTCTGCTGTATAACAAAGTGAATCAGCTATACGTATACATATATCCCCATTCCCCTCCCTCTTGCGTCTCCCTCCCACCCCCCACCCCACCCCTCTAGGTGGTCACAAAGCACGGAGCTGATCTCCCTGTGCTATGCAGCTGCTTCCCACTAGCTTGCTATTTTACATTTGGTAGTGTATATTTGTCAATGCCACTCTCTCACTTCATCACAGCTTACCCTTCCCCCTCCCTGTGTCCTCAAGTCCATTCTCTACATCTGCATCTTTATTCCCATCCTTCCCCTAGCATCTTCAGAACCATATATATATTTTAGATTCCATATATATGTGTTAGCATATGGTATTTGTTTTTCTCTTTCTGACTTACTCTAGGTCCATCCACGTCACTACAAATAACTCAATTTTGTTTCTTTTTATGGTTGAGTAATATTCCATTGCATATGTGTGCCACATCTTCTTTATCCACTCATCTGTCGATGGACACTTAGGTTACTTCCATGTCCTAGCTATTGTAAATAGTGCTGCAGTGAACATTGTGGTACATGACTCTTTTTGAATTATGGTTTTCTCAGGGTATATACCCAGTAGTGGGATTGCTGGGTCGTATGGTAGTTCTATTTTTAGTTTTTTAAGGAACCTCCATACTGTTCTCCATAGTGGCTGTATCAATTTACATTCCCACCAACAGCTAAGCACATAATTTATCACTTTTTCCCTATTGAATATTCTTGACACACTTGCCAAAAATCAGTTGCCCACAGATGTATGAGTTTATTTCTGGACTCCTGATTCCATTCTGTTGATCTGTATTTCTATACTTATGTCCATACTTCACTGTCTTTGATGCTGCTTCTCTACAGTAAGTTTTAAAATTCATAAGTGTGAGTCTTCCAACTTGTTTTCTTCTTCAAGATTGTTATGGCTGTTCTATGTCCCTTGTTAATCTATATAAATTTTAGAATCAATTGTCAATTTTTATGAATAAGCCAGCTGGGATTATGATAGGAATTGCATCAGATCTGTAGACTAATTTGGGGAGTATTAACATCTTAACAATACTAAGACCTGTGATCTAAAACTTCGGGCCTTTTTGGAACTTTCCTGGTAGTCCAGTGGTTAAGACTCCACACTTCCACTGCAGGGGGCACAGGTTCAATCCCTGATCGGGGAACTAAGATCCCACATGCTGCGTGGCCAAAAAAATAAAATAGAATAGAATAGTTTCTTTCATTTAATTAGATTCTTATTTCCTTTGATCAGTGTCTTGCAGTTTTTAGGTGCAAGTTTTGTAATTCTTTTGTTAAAGTTATCCCTAAGTATTCTATTCTTTTGGTACTAGTGTTAAGTAGTATTATTTCTTTAATTTTGTTTTTAGATTGTTCATTACAAGTATATAGAAATAGAACTGATTTTTTTATATTGACCTAGTATCCTGGCACCTGGTTGAACTCAAGGATTCTTTAGGATTTTATATATACAGGATAATGTCATCTGCAAATAAAGATTTACTTCCTCCTTTCTTTTCCTCTCTTTTATTTATTTATTTTTTTGACCACACCCCTTGGCTTATGGGATTTTAGTTCTCCCACCGGGGATCAAACCTGGGGCCCTGGCAGTGCAAGTGCTAAGTCCTAATTACTGGACCACCAAGGAATTCCTACTTCTTCCTTTCTAATCTGTATGATTTTTATTTATTTTTCTTGCCTAATTGCCCTGGCTAAAGCCTCTAGTACAGGGGTCCCCAAGCCCCAGGCCACGGACTGGTACTGCTCCACAGCCTGTTAGGAACTGGGCTGCACAGCAGGAGGTGAGCAGTGTGCGAGCAAGTGAAGCTTCATCTGCTGCTCCGCATCACTCGCATTACCACCTGAACCATCCCTCCCCACCCCCCAACCGTCTGTGGAAAAATTTTCTTCCATGAAACCGGTCCCTGGTGCCAAAAAGGTTGGGCACCACTGCTCTAGTACACAGTTGAATAAAAGTGGAAATAATTGGCATCCTTGAATTATTATTGATCTTAGGGGGAAAGCATCCAGTGTTTCATCATTAAGTATGGTACTAGCTGTAGGTTTATATAGATGCTCTTTACCAGGTTAAGGAAGTTTCCTTTTATTCCTAACTTGTTGAGAGCTTTTATTATAAAAGGGCGTTGAATTTTGTCAAGTGCTTTTTCTGTGTGTGCTGAGATGGTCATGTGGTTTTTAGTTTTATATTATTGATATGATATATGACATAGATTATTAAATGTTAAACCAACCTTGCATTCCTGGGGAAAATTTCATCGTGATTTATAATTTTTTTGTATGTTATGTAAGATTTAGTTTGCCATTCTTTTGTTGGGGATTATTGTGCCTATATTCATAGGACATACTTGTCTCTTGTTTTTATTTTTATTTTTTGTCATGCCTTTGGTTTTGTTTTCAGCATAATACTGACCTCACAGAATGAGTTGGGAAATGTACCATCCTCTTCTATTTTTTTGGAAGTGTTTGTGACGAATTGTTATTGAGTCTTCTATAAATATTTGGTAGAATTCATAGTGAAACCACCTGGGCCTAGGCTTTTCTTGCTGGTAATTACTGATTAGTGACTTGATCTCTTTACACGTCATAGGTCTGTTCAGATTGTCCATCTATTCTTCAGTCAGTTTGGATCCTTTGTGTCTTTCTAGGAATTTTTCCATTTGTAGTAAGATACCTAATTTACTGGCATACAATTGTTCACAGTATTTCTTATCATCTATTTTTATTTGTTTCTGTAAGGTGGATAGCAAATTCCTCTTTTTTATTTCTGATTCTAGTAATCTGAATCTCCCCTCTCTCACTTCCTCCCTCCTCCCCTCATCCCCCCATCTATCTAGCTAAGGGTTTCTCAGTTTTATTGATCTTATCAGAGAACTGGCTTTTTGTTTCATTGATTTTCTCTATTGTTTTTCTATTCTGTTTTATGAATTTGTGCTCTCATCTTTTATTATCAGTTCTTTCTACTTGCTTCAAGTTTATTTTGCTCTTGCTTTTTAAATGTCTTAATTTGGAAGGTTGGGTTACTGATTTTACACCCATCGAGGAGCCCATGGAGAAGCCAACCCAGAATTGCCTCATCAGAACAAAAGGAAGTATCACCCAGGAAATTCCCAGAGTTTCAGAAGCACTGTGTCAGGAACCAGGGTCAAAGACAAAATATTAGAAGAGACATGCTTCTGGTGTTCTTATCACTTAGGAATTTTCAAGTGTTTTAGGAGCCCTGTGCCAGGAACTGGGGGCAGAGACCAAAATATATTTTCCATTATCTCACAGGCCCAAATAAACAAGTCTCATGATGCAGCCCAAGAGATCTTGATAAATTAGGCTAATTGACTCTCCTCTTCCTGCCTTCAACTAGAACTTTAATTTAGTTACCTCCAGATTTATGAGCATTTCTTCTGTGTGGAGGGGTTGTTACGGAAAAATTTTGTATGTATATATTTTTTAATATATTTATTTATTTATTTTTGGCTGCATTGGGTCTTCGTTGCTGTGCGTGGGCTTTATCTCGTTGCAGCGAGCGGGGGCTACTCTTCATTGTGGTTCACGGGCTTCTCATTGCAGTGGCTTCTCTTGTTGCAGAGCACGGGCTCTAGGCATGTGGGCTTCAGTAGTTGTGGCACGTGGGCTCAGTAGTTGTGGCTCGCGGGCTCGAGCACAGGCTCAGTAGTTGTGGTGCACGGGCTTAGTTGCTCTGTGGCACATGGGATCTTCCTGGACCAGGGCTCGAACCCATGTCCCCTGCACTGGCAGGCAGATTCTTAACCACTGCGCCACCAGGGAAGTCCCTGTATGTATATATTTTTGAGTTTTTCAAATATATTGAGCCTAGAATAGGGGTAAAGAGAGAAAGGATAAGATCCTGGATTGTTCTTGAAACCCAGGTTGCTGTCTTGTGCTCAAGTAGGTCAACTTGGTGACCTCCAGGATGAACCCTTAGGGCCATAGTAACCTGCTATCCTAAGGGAGAGGCTCATAACATTGTGTGAGTGACCATCACAACTATATTCAACATGAGCCAAGACATAATTAAAAACACTATTGTTGAGAATATTTGTAAATATATGCATGTGAATCAAGAATGGCACCACCTTGGCCCTACTGCTCCTACTACATTTGCTTTAAAGGGGAAAACTTGTATGGGCCCTGAGGCCTGGAGTCTCCTCAGGCTTGAGGATTCTCTGAGTTTCTAAGACCCCTGAGGCCCCAAAATCTTGTGGATTAGGCATGTGAAGGTATATTAAAAACTCTCTCATTGATTTGGTAGTACCAAGAATGCTCCATGGGTGCTGGGAGCCTAGCAACCATGGGGAAAGGGGCAGTGGCTTATGCTTACTTAAAAGCATATACTACATTCCTGAAGACACTATCTATCCTCTCAGGATATTGTCTTCCAGTTGGCAACATAATTGAGTCTTTAGTAAGCCATTCCACCTCTCAAGTTAGGCCAGCTCCTTCTGGGTAATAGAGTATGTTGTAAGACCAGTTAATTCCATGGGCATGAGCCTTTGCTGTGAAATGAGTTTCTTGACCAGATGCAATGCTATGAGGAATACTATGCGGTTGATAAGACATTCTTTGAGACCACAAGGGGTGGTGCTGACAGAAGCATTACAGGTAGGGAAGGCACATCCATATCCAGAATGTGTATCTATTCCAGTAAGAATGAATCTCTGCCCCCTCCATAATGGAAGAGGTCAAATATAATCAACCTGCCAGGAGGTAGCTTGCTGGTCCTCCCAGATAATGGTGCCACATCAGGAGTTAGTGTTGATGTCTGTTGTTGATGACAGATTAGACACTTAGCAGTAGCATTAGCCAAGTCAGCCTTGGTAAGGGGAAGTCCATGTTGTTGAACCCATTCTTTTTTTGCCACCCCATGCAGCTTGCAGGATCTTGATTCACGAGCCAGGTCAGGCTGAAGCTCCTGCGTTGGGAGCTCCAAGTCCAAACCACTGGACTAACAACAGAGAACCTCAGGCCCCAGGGAATATTCATCAGAGTGAGGTGTCACGGAGGTCCTCATCTCAGCACCAAGACCCAGCTCTACCCAACAGCCTACAATCTCCAGTGTTGGAAGCCTCAGGCCAAACAACCAGTGAGATGGGAACACAATCCCACTCATAAAAAAAAAAAAAAAAAAAAAAAAAAAAGGAGGAGTTACTAACAAAGAAACACAACAGTACTTGTTTTTATATTTGCCTATGTAGTTATCTTTACTGGTATTCTTTATTTGTTAATATGGCTTTAAGTTACTGTCTAGTGTTGAGTATCCTTCCTTTTCAGGCTAACAGACATAGTTTAAAATTTCTTGTAGGGTAGGTCTACACTGACTTAGCTTGGACCAAACTTTAATCAGGCTTCTCTCGCCCTCACAAGCCCCGTACTTTGGCTGTCCTCCAGTGTGACCAAGCACAGAAATACAGAATATATCCTCCCATTCCTTAACAGCTCATTCCAAAAAGGGCTTAACAGAGTCAGACAAATTTCCAGTCAGACTACCCCATCACGCTGTTTGTTCACCTCCTCCACTCACTCAATTTCCTCTCGAGTTCCCTCTAATCCTTCTTATTCCTCCCTAGAAAAGAAAAGCCTTTTTCTATTTAATTTTGAGACGCTTTCCGATCCTTAAGTCAGGGCATTATTTCTATTGCAGTAGTCTTTTTTAGAGGCTTCTCTTTACCCGAAGCCTGGATTTATTTTTGATATCCAACGCGCCATCTTGCTTATCTTTTTCACTGCTGAGAGAAATGCTACCATTTACTGTTTACTTTTAAACAGTATCATCTTATTGCTAGTATTTCCTAGTGTTTAATTCATTTAATTTCTTAGTATTTAAAGTAACTTTCCTGTTCATATTCATAATTCACATTGATTTACAACTTTGCTTCCTTGGGTAGCCTGGTGTTTAAAAGGCACACTGGCTGTGAGACTGTTTTTCTGAGGTACTAAAAGAACTCAGGGCTGCATACAGTAGAAGTGATAACCCTAGCCCACAATCTCTCAATTGCTAAGGAACAAAAATGTTACCGAAATTCTTTCAACGTACTGGGCGAGCAGCCTTCTGGGAAATGGAGTCTGGAAGTTCGTGAGCTCACCGCGCATGGTCACGGGAACCGGTCTCTTTTTTGCGTCTCCTTCTGCGCATGTCTAATAGCCTGGAGGCTCTGCCTCTAGAAAGCCTCGGGGCGATTGTGGCAGACGGTCACTGAGCGTCCGGGTCTGCGCGCAGTTCACGGAGCTGGTGCGGCCCTAGTGGGAGTGGCGGGCGAGGCAGAAGGGTTGGACGAGGGCCGTGGGGAGGCAGGGGGCGGCCCTGCGCGGCTCCAGGGAGTAGGCGGGGGCGGGGTGGGGGCTGCGGTGCCCGAAGGTGGGGAGGGGCAGGACCCGCGGCGTAAGAACCTGAGAGGGCAGGTGGTGGCGGCCTTGGCGGAGTTTCTTGCTGGAGAAGTCGTCGGCGTCGGGCGTGGGGACGCCAGACCTCGGTGAGGCTGCAGATTGCGGGACGCAGGCCGCCTGGTCTCTGCGGCCACGGGAGTGGAGCATGTGCACATGCGTGATGGGTGCGCCCTGCCCGCGAGTGGGGGGCGGGTTTGAGGGGAGCTTGGGTGCAGGGCAGAACTAGGTATAAAGGAATTATCTGGGAAAGTTACCTACGTGAGACTTCATTTTCTCTTCTGTGAAACTCAAGATATTAATAACATGTGCTTCGTGGGGTTGTTCAGAGGATTAAATCCCATAGCACAGTGTCTGGCAGTAAATGTTAGCTACCGTGGTTCATAGAAATAATTCTTCTTACTCGTTACTTTATGGCTTACAACCTGTCACTTAGGTCGATATAACTCTCCCCACTGTAGCAGATTAGAACACGGAGACTGAGAGGACAGTTATATAGACAAAGCCACAAAACTATCAGATAACAAACTAGAAGACAAACTCAGATTTTCTCCGAATGTCGTTGTCTTTAGCATTTACTGTCTTGGTTATAAAAGCCAGCGCTGCATCCTCCCCAGAACTTAGCAAAAATAATTTGACGTGTGAAGAAATAATTTGAACGGTTGAGTATTACCATGTAACAGCTCTGTTTCTGGGATTTCTAGATATCTTCGGAGTCCTGGGGACAGACAGCATAATTGTTTCTGAGTTAGTTCTGTAACAGTCTAGTTTTGTGTTCTGAGCAGCCTTGGTTTGAGTTTATTGAAGGTCCGACCTGAGATTCTATGGAATAATGGATACTGAGTTGAACTTCGGGCCTGGGTGAAGGTTCCAATGAAAATGAATTTGTTCCTTAGTTGCATTTCTCATCTACCTTGGAATAAAGTACCTCTTGTGAAGTAAGGAGGAGTCTCTAGGAACAGAATCTGACGTGGGAGAGAACCACTCCACCATTTGAGCAAGTGTCTTAGCAGAGGCAGTAGTTCCTAGAAGGGAGCAGATCCCAGGTTTGCACCGCCTGCTCAGAATGAGTGAGATGTGGATGATGTTGCCACATTCAGAAGTCGTCACAGGCTGCCTGATGGAGGAATGTCTGGACCAGTTTTCAGAAGGCAGGGGAACTGGGCTGAGAGGAATGAAGGAGGGTTAGGCTACTCAGGAAATAGAAGTTCACTGGAGAGCTTTTGAGGACATGGTATGAGGAAAGGAGCTTTACAGCTAGATTGGAATGAATTCTCTTTTAGCAATCCCAGTTAAACCCGCACTATTTTTCACTCACTCATCCCAGATTCTGAGCTCTTAGCACAGTGAATCTGGCATCTAAAAATACGCTGATGATTTTCTTATACACAACAGTATAAGAAGAACTTTCTATTTGTCTTGTTAAAAGTTGGGAAAGGGCTTCCTTGGTGGCGCAGTGGTTGAGAGTCCGCCTGCCGATGCAGGGGACATGGGTTCGTGCCCCGGGCCGGGGAGATCCCACATGCCGTGGAGCGGCTGCACCCGTGAGCCATGGCCGCTGAGCCTGCGCGTCCAGAGCCTGTGCTCCGCAACGGGAGAGGCCA
>NW_006789000.1:322836-336362 GCF_000442215.2 Lipotes vexillifer
GAGCGGCTGGGCCCGTGAGCCATGGCTGCTGAGCCTGCGCGTCCGGAGCCTGTGCTCCGCAACGGAGAGGCCACAACAGTGAGAGGCCCACATACCGCAAAAAAAAAAAAAAAAAAAAAAATTGGGAAAAATTGGTCCTGAGGGTGTAAATGAATTTCCCTGGCTTTGTGTTAGTGGCAGAGCCAAGAGTAGATGTTGAGTCTCCTGATACCCAGGCCGGTTGCTGCTGCATCATCATTGGTAAAACGTTTCTTAAAAGGCAGTCTTTTGAGGATCTATATATACTTTTTTGTGTTTTTTTTTTACTTTTATCCATATTAAAAAATTTTAATTAGTTGATTTTTAAAATTGATGTATCATTGATTTACAGTGTTTCAGGTGTACAGCAAAGTGATTCAGTTACACACATATATATATATATTCTTTTTCAGATTCTTTTCCATTGTAGATTATTATAAGATACTGAATAGCTTTATTTATATAACTATATTTTATAGTTCCCTGTGCTATACAGTAGGTCCTTGTTGTTTATCTATACACATACTTTAGAAAAACACTTAAAAAGTAGCCTTGAAGTGCCTCCTTCCCTTTTTCCGAAGCTTTGGGTGAATTCTCTACCTCAAGCAGTAAATAAGAAAATATATGTGTACATTACAACATTTGCTGTATATCTTAATGAAAGCTTAGTGTTTCTTCATTTAGGGTATTGTTATTTGACCAATTTCCTTGTAATTTTTAAATTTCTTTGAAATAAAGGGGTACATATATTGTTTTAAAAAAAGTAGAAAATAATTACATTCACCCAATGAAAAATTGCATACCCAAGCTCTGCATGACCATATCACAGTCACACATAGACATGTGAGTACTTGTTTTCATATGTCCCTTCCTGCCCCTTCTCCAGGATGAAAAGGATATTCTCCCACAAAGAAACATTTTACCCAGGCTATTTTTGTAGCCATTTAAATAGGCAAATCCAGGAGTTGCAGGCAGTCTATATCTCTAATGACTTTATTCCTCTCTTTCTATCCCAGCTATACCTTCAGAGATTTCAACATTTTTCCAAGACCAGCAAAATATGAAGAAATCTTATGTGAGTTGTTAAAGTCTCTCTACACTGTTTAACAATGTATTTTATGAGGTTAATGACTCCTATACTTGAAATGGAAAAGTAGAAATAGATAAAATGAAACTGAGGGAAACAGCATAGCATAATGGTTCTCAAACTTTAATGTGCATTAAAATCACCTGGGAAGTTTGCAAAACATGGAATGGGGCCTGAGATTGCAGGTGATGGTGATATTGAGGTCTACAGGCCAGTAGCATTGGAATAGCAGGTCACTAGAGCAGACTTGCCAAGGAGACACATGCACACAGATCATAAGAAATTATGTGGCTACCAAATTCAAGCTACAAATATTTATTTATTTGTTCAAAAATTAATTTTTATTGGAGTATAGTTGCTTTATGATGTTCTGTTCATTTCTACAGTACAGCAAAGTGAATCAGCTATATGTATACCTATATTCCCTCTTTTGTTTTTGGATTTCCTTCCCATTTAGGTCACCACAGAGCGTTGAGTAGAGTTCCCTGAGCTATAAGAGTAGGTTCTCATTAGAGCTGCAAATATTTCTGACCATTCTGGTAGTCATGGCCAAAAAAAAGACTATGTTACATGGCTTTTATTGATCGTGTGAATAAAGCTGCCTGATTCCTTTTGGAGCCAAAAGATTTTCTGACATTGAAAGCTGAAAGAAGAAAAAAAAAAACCCTTTTGTTTCTTTTCCTGTAAATGATGAACAACCTTTTGGTGGCAACCGTGAAATAAATGCCTGTAATTATTCTTCAGTGGATGCAAAAGATGGTACCAAGCAAAACCCAGTTAATGAGATTTTTCAGGAGGCCATATTACTGATGCTCATGTAGACAGCTTTCTAATGGTCTTGGTTTTTTTGGGGGGGCCCACCCCTGCATAAAACTAGAACATCTACAGAATAAATTGACTGCATGTCCTTAAAATAAATTTCTAAAATTCTTTGTCTTGCTCAGTATGTAGAGTGTTCAGTTAAGAGAAGATTTTCTGGCAGATGTTTCTGCACCTAATCAAATTTCAATCTGCTTCATGCAGAATGGATTCTGCCTCATCATTTGCTGGAATTTGGTCAGTGAAAGTCACCAATAATATATATTGTTTAAGTACACGTAAACAATTAAGCATTTTAAAGTGTACATTTCAGTGGCGTTTAATACATTCACAGTATTGTGCAACCATCATCACTATCTAGTTCCAGAAAATGTTCATCATCCCAAAATAAAACCTAATACCCTTTAAAGTCAATCTCTATTCTCCTTTTACCCCAGTCCCTGGCAACTACTAATTTACTTTCTGACTCTAAGAACTTGCCTCTTGTAGATATTTTACATAAATGTAATTATACAGTATGTGTTTTTTGCATCTTTCATTTAGTATGTTTTCAAATTTCATCCATATTGCAGCATGTATCACCCCCCCAGCTTTATTAAGGTATAATTGACAAAATTGTAAGATATTAAAGTACATATCCTGACAATTTGATATACGTATATGTTATGAAAGGATTCCTCCCATCTAGTAAATTAACACATCCACCACCTCACATATTTTTCTCTTTTTTTGTGAGACATTTAAGTTCTCTGCAGATTTCAATTATACAATCAATACAATGTTATCAGTGTAGTCACCATGTTATACATTAGATCCTCAGACCTTTTTCATTTTATAGCTGAAAGTTTGTACTCTTTTACCAAGATTTCATTTCTTTTCATGACTCAATATTCCACGGTATGGATGTACCACATTTTGTTTATGCAGGTATCAATTGATGGACATCTTTGTTGTTTCCACCTTACAGCTATTGTGAATAGTGACACCGTCAACATTTGTGCACATTTTTGTTTGAAAACCTGTTTTCTGCCTGTATCACTGCATCTTTTCCAGTCTTGAATAGTCTCATTAAATAATTGTATTTCGTTAAAAAAAAAAGAAAACCTGTTTTCAATTATGGGTATATACCTAGAAGTGGAAATGCTGGGTCCTATGTTAATTATTTTTAACTTAATGAGGAACCACCAAACTTTTTCACAATGGCTGCACAATTTTACATTTTCACCAGCAATATATGAGAGATCCGGTTTTTCCTCATCCTCAGCAACACTTGTTAACGTCTATATTTTTTGTTTTTTGTTTTTTTTGCGATACGTGGGCCTCTCACTGTTGTGGCCTCTCCCGTTGCGGAGCACAGGCTCCGGACGCGCAGGCTCAGCAGCCATGGCTCACGGGCCCAGCCGCTCCGCGGCATGTGGGATCTTCCCGGACTGGGGCATGAACCCGTGTCCCCTGCATCGACAGGCGGACTCTCAACCACTGCGCCACCAGGGAAGCCCCGTCTATATTTTTTTATTATAGCCATCCTAGTGTGTGCGAAGTCGTATCTCATTGTGGTTTTGATTTGCTTTTCCCTAATGACAAATGAGCACCATTTTGTGTGCTTCTTGGACATTTCTATAACTACTTTGCAGACATATCTATTCATGTCCTTTATCCATTTTTAAATTGGGTTGTTTATTATAAGAGTATTTCGGGTGCTAGGCTTCTATCAGTTATATGATTTTCAAATATTTCCTCCCATTCTTTGAGTTGTCTTTTCATTCTTTTGATAGTATATACTTTGAATCAAAAAGGGTTTTAATTTTTTAAAATAAATTAGTTTAGTGGTGCTTGATTCTTTTTTCTATAAATTTATTTATTTTATATTTGGATGTGTTGGGTCTTTGTTGCTGCGTGTGGGCTTTCTCTAGTTGCAGCGAGTGGGGGCTTCTCTTCATTGCGGTGGGTGGGCTTCTCATTGCAGTGGCTTCTCGTTGTGGAGCACAGGCTCTAGGCACGCAGACTTCAGTAGTTGTGGCTCGCGGGCTCAGTAGTTGCGGCTGGTGGGATCTAGAACGCAGGCTCAGTAGTTGTGGCTCACAGGCTTAGTTGCTCCATGGCATGTGGGATCTTCCCAGACCAGGGCTCAAACCCGTGTCCCCTGTATTAGCAGGAGGCTTTTTTTTTTTTTTTTTTTTTTTTGTTTTTCCTTGCGTTAGGCGGGCCTCTCACTGTTGTGGCCTCTCCCATTTGCGGAGCACAGGCTCCGGACGCGCAGGCTCAGTGGCCATGGCTCACGGGCCCAGCCGCTCCGCGGCATGTGGGATCTGCCCGAAACGGGGCACGAACCAGCGTCTCCTGCATCGGCAGGCGGACTCTCAAGCACTGCGCCACCAGGGAAGCCCTAGCAGGAGGATTTTTAACCACTGCACTACCAGGGAAGCCCAAGGGTTTTAATTTTGATGAAGGTTGGTTAATCTGTTTTTCTTCTGTTGTATGTGCTTTTGATGTCATATCTAAGAACTCATTGCCAAACCAATATCATGAAGATTTACTATGTTTTCTCCTAAGAGTGTTACAGTTTTAGCTCTTACACTTAGGTCTTTGATCTATTTTGAGTTAATTTTTGCATATATAACATGAGGAAGCGGTCCAGTTTCATATATTTGTATGTGGATATCCAGTTGTCTCAACACCGTTTGTTGAAGAGACTGTTTTTTTCACATTGAGTGGTCTTGGTACTCTTGATGAGAAATAGTTCACCAGAGATGTGTAGGGTTTTTTCCAGACTTTCAGTTCTGTTCACTTGCTCTATATGTGTATCCTTATGCCAGTTCCATACTGTTTTGATTCTCTAGCTTTGTGGCCAGTTTTGAAGTCAGAACACGTGAGTCCTCTGATTTGTTCTTCTTTGTCAAGGTTGTTTTGGCTATTCGAGGTTCCTTGCAATTCCACGTGTATTAAAAGATCATGTCCATTTCTGCAAAAAGGCTGTTGGATTTTTCATCGAATTTGTGGAACACTGGGGAGTATTCTTATCTTGACTATATTAAGTATTTTATCCCATGAACAAGGAGTGTCCTTCCGTTATTTAGGTCTTTAATTTCTTTCAGCAAAGTTTTGTAGTTTTCAGTGTATACAAGTCTTGGACTTCCTTGGTTAACTCTGTTCCAAAGTATTTTATTCTTTTTGATGGTATTGTAAGTACAGTTGTTTTCTTAATTTACTTTTGGATTGTTCATTAAACTGATATTTTGTGTGTTAATCTTGTGTTCTACAATTTTATTGAATTTATTAGCTCTAATAATTTTTTGATGGATATTTTAGGATTTTCTATATGTTAGATCATGTCATCTAAAGACAGAGGTAGTTTTACTTCACTGTTTCTAATTTGGATGGCTTTATTTCTTTTTATTGCCTGGTTTCTCTGGCTGGGACTTCTTTTACAGTGTTGAATAGAAATGACCAAGGTGGGTATTCTTGTCTTGTTCTGCATTTTAGTGGGAAAGCTTTCAGTCTTTTACCATTAAATATTAGCTGTGGGTTTTTCGTAAAAGCCTTTTTATCAGGTTGGGAAGTTCACTTCTATTCCTAGTTTATTGAGTGATTTTATCCTGAAAAGGTTTTGGATGTAGTCAAGTGCTTTTTCTGCTTCACTTGAGCATCATGTGCGGATTTTTCATCTTCATTTGGTATATTAAATTGATTTTCTCATGTTGAACTGCTCTTGCATTCCTGGTATAAATTCTACTTCGTCATGATTCATGATCTGTTTATTTGTTTGTTTGTTCATTCATTCATTCATTCATGCTGCACCACGCAGCTTGTGGGATCTTAGTTCCCCGACCAGGGACGGAACCCTTGCCCCCAGCAGTGGAAGTGTGGAGTCCTAATCACTGGACCGCCAGGGATTACCCATGATCCTTTTAATATGTTGTTTGGACTCAATTTTGTAGTATTTTGTTGAGGATACTACATTTATATTCATAAGGAATATTGGCCTTTAATTTCATTTTATTGTGATGCCTTTATCTAACTTAGATGTTAGGGTAATTAATGCTGGCCTCATTGAATTAGTTAAGAAGTACAGTTTACCCTTGAACTACTCAGGTTTAAACTGCATGGGTCCTCTTATATGCAGAGTTTTTTCAATACTAGATATTACAGTACTACACAATCCATGGATGGTTGAATCTGCAGGTGCAGAACCGCAGATAAGGAGGGATAGCTCTGAAGTTACACTCGGATTTTCAACCGCACTGAGGTCATCACCCCTAACCCCTGCGTTTTACAGGGGTCTGAAAAACGTCTTTCAGGGGTCTGAAAAACGTTTTTCTTCTTCTTTTTTGGAAGAGTTTGGGAAGGATTAGTGTCAACTCTTCTTTAAGTGTTTGTTAAAATTCACCAGTGAAGTCATCTGGTTCTGGACTTTTCTCTGTTGAGAAGTTTTTGATTACTGATTTGATCTCTTTGCTTGCTATTCACATTTTTATTTCTTCCTGAGTCAGTTGGTTATTTGTGTGTTTCTAGGAATTTATTCATTTAATCTAAGTTTCTAATTTTTTGACATAAATTGTTTTTAGTATTGTCTTATAACTCTGTTTCTGTTAGGTTGGTAGTAATGTCTCCATTTCTGATTTTAATATTTTGAGTCTTTTTTACTTTGTCAGTCTAGCTAGAGGTTTGTCAGTTTTGTTGATCGTTTTTTAGAGAAGCACTTTTGGTTTTGTTCATTCTATTTTTTTAATTCCACTTATTTGTCTCTCATCTAATCTTTATTATTTCCTTCCTCCTGTCAGAGACAAAGACCAAAATATATCTATATTCCTTACTGTATCACAGTATCAGAAGGATAGAGACAAACAGGGAGAACACCATGTGATGGCAGAAGCAGAGATTGGAGTAATGCAGCTTCAATCCAGAGAATGTCAAGTATTGCTGGCCACCATCGGAAATAAGGGGGAGGCAAGGAAAGTTTCTGTCTAGAGTCCCAGAGGGAGCATGGCCTTGCTAACACCTTGCTTTTGGACGTCTAGACTCTAGAACTATGAGAAGATAAATTTCTCATTACAAACCACCAGTTTGTGGGAATTTGTCATAGTAGCCTTAGGAATCTAATCCATGTGCCATAGATTTGTAATTATTGTTTTATGCTTTTGTCTTTTAAGTCAGATAGAGAAAAAAAGGAGTTATTAACCAAAAATATAATAATATTGGCTTTCATATATACCTTTATAGTTTTTAAAATTATTTATTTGTATTTATTTATTTATTTATTTATTTTGGCTGTGCTGGGTCTTAGTTGCAGCATGTGGGCATGTGGGACCTTTAGTGGTGGCATGTGGACTTCTTAGTTGTGACATGCAGCCTCCTTAGTTGCAGCATGTGGACTCTTAGTTGCAGCATGTATGTGGAATCTAGTTCCCCAACCAAGGATCAAACCTGGGCCCCTTGCATTGGGAGCGCAGAGTCTTACCCACTGGACCACCAGGGAAGTCCCTACCTTTATAGTTTAATGGTGTTTTTTATTTCTTTAACTAGCTTTGAGTTAGTGTCTTCCACTCATTTTAGCCTGAAGGACTCTTTAGGTTTTCTTGAAGGACAAGTCTATTAGCAACAAACTCCCTCGGCTTTTATTTATCTGAGAATGGCTTAATTCCTCTTTGTTTGGAAGAACAGTATTTTTGAATATAGAATTCTTCATTGAAAGTTTTTTCTTTCAGCACTTTAATATGTCATGCCACTGCCTCTTGTCCTCCATGGTTCTGATGAGAAATTGGATATTCCTTTTCAGGATCTCCTGTACATGATGAGTCACTTCTCTCTTATTTCTTTCAAGATTCTCTTTATCTTTGACAATTGATTATACTGTGTTTTAGAGGGTCTCTTTGTGCGTATCTTACTTGAAGTTCCTTGAGCTTTTTGGATGTGTAGGTTCATGTCTTTCATCAACTTTGGGAGGTTTTTGGCCTTTATTTTTTAAAATATTTTTTCTGTCTTTTACTTTCCTTCTGGTATTCCCAATATGCAAATGTTGGTGTGCTTGATGGTGTCCCACAGGTCTCTTAGGCTCTGTTTATCTTTCTTTATTCTTTTTTCTTTCTGCCTCTCAAACTGTATAATTTCAGTTTACCTATCTTTTAGTTTGCTGATTCTTTTTTCCATCTGTTCACATCTGCTGTTGAACCCTCTACTGAAGTTTTTATTTCAATTTTTGTACTTTTCAACTTCAGGATTTCTATTTGTTGATATTCTCTTTGGTGGAACATCATTCTTCTGGTTTCCCTTTAATTTCCCCCCCATGGTTCCTTTACTTCTTTAACCTTACTTAAGACAATTGATTTATAATCTTTGTGTAGTAAATCCAAAGATTAGGCCTCCTCAGGGAAGGTGTCCGTGAATTTTTTTCTTGTGAAAGGGCTATACTTTCTCATTTAAATGCCTTATAATTTTTTGGTGAAACTGGACATTTTGAATATTATAATGTGTTAATTCAGAGATCAGATCTCCTCCCCAACCTTCAGAGTTGTTACTGTTGTGTGAGGCATAGTTTTTGTTTGTTTCATAAATTTCTAAACTATTTTTGTAAAGACTGTCTTCTTTGTTGCATGTCATTACTGAAATCTCTGTCCCATTTAGATAGTGCTCAACTAGTGATTTAACAGAGATTTCCTTAAGTGCCTGGAGTCAACAAAACCAAAAATCTCCCCAGTCCTTACTGTAGGGTTTGTGTGTATTGGAGCATATCCTCAACACCACACTGGGCAGTTTAAAACTCTTCCCTCACCCTCACTTCTTATTTGTACAGAGCTTGATAGTCACCCAGAGTTGAGAGCTTAGGATCTTGTCAGGTCTTTTCTGAACATGTGCCTCATCCTAGTTATGTGTGGGTCTTCTAGATTTCCAGGACTATATGGAAACTTTTCAAAGCCCCAAAGCATTTCACTCCCCAGCTTTTCTTCACAGACTTTTTTGACATATCTTTTGTTTGCTCCAGCTGACATCCTTTGCCCCAGTGGCAGCAGCTGGTTCATTTGCCTTTAAATGTTTTCAGTAAGTGCCCTTCACGTAGTCATTTCTCTGATGTGAGAGGTTCTGAGCATTCTGCTGTAGTCTTTTCAGGTCTCCACCAGACAGGTCAAAACAAACAACCCCAATTGTTGAGAAACAGCTCCATTCTGCTCTCTCTGGCACCAGGAATCTACACCAAGAATATTGGAGTCCATCTTCAAGACCAAATGTTACTGGTTGAATTGTCTCCTGAAAGTTTATATGTTAAAGTCCTAATCATTGATATCTCAGAATATGACCTTATTGGGAGAAAGGGTCTTTACAGAGGTAATCAGGTTAAAGTGAGGTCATTAGAGTGGGCCCTAATCCAATACTAGTGTCCTTATAAAAGGGAAATTTGGACACAGAGCTACATATAGCAGGAAGATGTTGTAGAGTTACAGGGAGAAGACAGCCATCTGAAAGCCAAGGAGAAAGGCTTTGAATAGATTCTTATCTCACAGCCCTCAGAAGGAACCAGCCCTGCTGACACCTTAATCTTGGACTTCTAGCCTCCAGATCTGTGAGATAATAAACTTATGTTGTTTAAGCCACTCAGTCTGTATACTTTGTTATGGCAACCATAGCAAGCTAATACAGCCTGAGAGGGTGAAATGGAGCAAGGGTAAGTTAAAACAGCACAAGATCCCTCCTACCAGGTTTCAGTTGCATTTTTCTTGATTAATCATTCTCTTGATTGTTGTAACCTTTGTCTATTTTCCAGAGTTCTGCTAAAGTTGATTCTGATAGTTTTTGCCAGTTTTTTAGGTGTTCCTTTGGAGGCATGTGGCCCTGAGAGTTCTGTGCTTTGCTGTTTTCCCTGGTCAGAGTCTGTTACCAATGATATGTTGCAGTTTTGGAGTTACTTGACCTCTCTGCATCATTTGACCCCACTGCCTGCTCTTCTGCAAAGCCTCTACTAGCAGCTCCTATAACTTCATACAACCCTCCTTCTACCCCTCTAGTGATGTCTCCTTCAGGACAATTAAGGACTTTGACTCCTGGCAATTAGTGTATCCCTATATATTAGTTTCCTGTTACAGCTGTAACAAATTGCCACAGATTTAATGGTTTAAACCAACACACAGTTAGAGGGAAGTCCAAATTAATCTTACAAGGTGATGACAGGACTTGTACCTTCTGGGCTCTGGTGGGAGAATCTGTTTCCTTGCTTTTTTCAGCTGTTGTGGCACCTTCCTCCATTTTCAAGGCATATCACATCAGTCTCAACTCTTTATATTGCCTTCTTCTCTTCTGTAGTCACATCTCTTTCTGGCTCCTTCTTATTTATTAGGGCACTTTTGATTTTCCTTAGGGTCCACCTGGATAATCCAGGATGCTCTCTTTTCAGGATTCTTAGCTAATCACATCTACAAAGGCCCTCTTGCCATATACAGTAATATTCACGTGTTCCAGGATTAGGACATGAATATCCTTAGGCCATTATTCAGCCTACCACAGCTGGGTTTTCATCCTTGACTCACTGTTCATATACATGTTTATATATTTATATATATATACATTAATTTCTCATTCTATTTGTGTAAGTAGACAGAAATGTATGTATCATGGAAGAATATATATTTTGTTTTATACGCTTCTTAGAATGATGTCAGTTATCTCATTTGATATGTAGGTTACTGTACCTCCATTTAAAAATTTTTAATATTGTACTTGGTCCAAATTGATTAATACTTTATTCTTTTTAATGTCATATAATATTTTATTATGAGACCATACCACATTTTAGTTTTCCATTTCTTTACTGAAAGATGCTTGCCATTTCTATTTTTCAGTGTCATGTATAATACAGGTGTACCTTGTTTTATTGTGCTTTGCTTTACTGCACTTCACAGATACTGTATTTTTTTTACAAATTGAAGGTTTGTGGTAGATCTGCATCGAGTCTTTTGGCACATTGTTCCAAAAGCATTTGCTCACTTCATGTCTGTTGTCATATTTTGGTAATTTTCACAATATTTCAAACTTTTTCATTATTATTATATTTGTTATGGTGATCAGTGATCTTTGATGTTACTATTGTAATTGTTTTGGGGCACCACAAACCACACCCTTATAAGACAGTGAACTTAAATGTATGTGTTTTGACTGCTCCACCAACCAGCTGTTCCCCAGTCTCTTTTCCTCTCCTTGAGTGTCCCTATTCCCTGAGACACAATGATATTGAAATTAGGCCAATTAAAAACCCTACAGTGGCCTCTAAGTGTGCAAGTGAAAGGAAGAGTTGCACATAACTCACTTTAAATCAAAAGCTGGAAATGATTAAGCTTAGTGGGGAAGGCATGCTGAAAGCTGAGATATGCCAAAAGCTAGGCCTCTTGCATTAAACAGCTAAGTCGTGAATGCAAAGGAAAAGTTGTGGAAGGAAGTTAAACCTACTGCAATGAAAACACAAATGATAAGAAGCAAAAGAGCCTTGTGACTGATGTGGAGAAAGCTCGAATGGTGCGGATAGAAGATCAAACCAGACGTAACATTCCCTTAAGTCTAAGCCTAATCCAGAGCAAGACCCTACCTCTTTTCAATTCTGTGAAGGCTGAGAGAGGCAAGGAAGGTGCAGAAGAAAAGTTTGAAGTAGCAGAGGTTCATTCATGAGGTATAAGCAAAAGGGGCATTTTCAGAACATGGGTGAAGCAGCAAGTGCTGAGGCAGAAGCTGCAGCAGGTTATCCAGAAGATCTAGCTGAGATAGTTAATGAGGGAGGCTGTGCTGAACAGCAGATTTTCAGTGTAGATGAAACAGCCTTCTAGTGGATTTGAAAATTTTAAGTGGTTTTTATTGTCCACTGCCAGATTTTCTTTTTAAATCATAACTCAAATACTTAATTCATTACTTTGTCTTCTCATTAGTTAGTTTATGTAAAAAGGTAATGTTTTCAGAAAGGGTATGTGGTTGCCTACAATCTCTTGAAATTATCATGTCTGAGACTATATGATTATTAGTTTGCTCATGAATAATAACTTATTTGGGATTGGAAAATTAGTACCCATGCTTTTTCACTAAAAAACAAAAACATAGATTTGGTTACATAATTATACTCTGGTATTTGCTAATACAGGGAAAAGTTTCAGTTGTAGCCTGCTTTTTGTTTCATTGTCAGTTCTTTATTTCAGATTTTATTTTTTCATCGAGCTTTACGGAGAAGATATATTTGACAAATACCATTGTGTAACTTTAAGGACCACAATGTGATGATTTGATATATATTTATATTGAGGAATGAGGACCACACTAATGTTAATTAACAATACCCATCACCTCACACAGTTTTATATGTATAGTTTTATATGTATGTATACTCTCAATAAATTTCACATATGCGATACAGTACTGTTAACCTCTACAATGGCCTTTAAGTGTTCAAGTGAAAGGAAGAATCGCACATCTCTCACTTTAAATCAAAAGCTAGTTTAAACTTAGTGAGGAAAGCATGCCGAAAGCCTAGAGAGACCAAAAGCTAGGCCTCTTGCACCAAACTGTTAGTCAAGTTGTGAATGCAAAGGAAAAGTTCTTGAAGGAAATTAAAAGTGCTACTCCAGTAAACACACAAATGATAAGAAGGTGAAACAGCCTTATTGCTAATATGGAGAAAGTTTTAGTGGTCTGGATAGAAGACGAAAGCAGCTACAACATTCCCTTAACCAAAGCCTAATCCAGAGCAAGGACCTAATTCTCTTTTCTTCAATTCCATGTAAGGCTGAGAGAGGTGAGGAAAGCTGCAGAAGAAACATCTGAAGCTAGCAGAGGCTGGTTCATGAGGTTTAAGGAAAGAAGACGTCTCCATAATATCAAAGTGCAAGGTGAAGCAGCAAGTGCTGGTGTAGAAACTATAGCAAGTTATCTAGAAGATCTAGCTAAGATAATTAGTGAAGGTGGCTACACTAAACAACAGATTTTCAATGTAGACAAAACAGCCTTAAATTGGAAGAAGATGCCATCTAGGACTTGCATGGCTATAGAGAGGAGAAGTCAGTGCCTGGCTTCAAAGGACAAGCTGATTCTCTTGTTACGGGCTAATGCAGCTGTTGACTTTAAGTTGAAGCTGATGCTCATTTACCATTTGCAAAGTCCTAGGACCCTTAAGAATTATGCTAAATCTACTCTGCCTGTGCTCTATAAATGGAACAACAGAGCCTGGATGACAGCACATCAGTTTATAACATGGTTTGATGAATATTCTAAGCCTACTATTGAGACTTACTGCTCAGAAAAAAAGATTCCTTTCAAAATACTACTGTTCATTGACAGTGCACCTGGTCACCCAAGAGCTCTGATGGAGATGTACAATGAGATTAATATTGTTTTCATGCCTGATAACACAGCATCTGCAGTCCATGGGTCAAGGAGTGATTTTGATGTTCAAGTCTTGTTATTTAAAAAATACATTTCATGGGGACTTCCCTGGTGGCGCAGTGGTTGAGAGTCCGCCTGCCGATGCAGGGGACGCGGGTTCGTGCCCCGGTCCAGGAAGATCCCACATGCCGCAGAGCGGCTAGGCCCGTGAGCCATGGCCACTGAGCCTGCGTGTTCGGAGCCTGTGCCCCGCAAC
>NW_006789000.1:336527-368253 GCF_000442215.2 Lipotes vexillifer
CGGAAGAGGTCTACGTATCAACATTAACAGGCATTTTGAATAAGCTGATTTCAGCCCTCATGGATAACTTTGAGGAGTTTGAGACTTCAGTGGAGGAAGTAATTGCAGGTATGGTAGAAATAGCAAGAGAACTAGAACTAGAAGTGGAGCCTGAAGATATTACTGAATTACTCCAATCTCTTGATAAAACTTTAATGGTTGAGGAGTTGCTCCTTCTAGATGAGCAAAGAAAGTGGTTTCTTGAGATAGAATCTACTCTTGGTGAAGATTGTATGAGACTGTTCAGTTATGGGAAGAAAATACTCAGGTGCCTACCTACATTTTTTTTAACCTAAAAAACTAAGAATGAAATTTTATATATAGATTGACAATATAAGTTTATAATTTATAAATAAATAAAAAGGTTTCCCAGAAGGGAGAGTAAGCAGATATTTTGGACACCCCTATTCTACAGGAGTTATATCTAAATTATTCAATAACTCACTCCCTGAATAACTCTGTAGCTCTTTATCTTATCATAGTCCCAAATGGCACTCTTATGTGCTAATTGCTTTTCCTTTAACTACTATTTTTAGAGGTATCCATGGTTATGCTGTTGCCCCAGGTTCATGAATGTTACTCTAATGTTGTTTAACCACTCAGAATTTTACCTCCTCAGTGAAACCCACCCTAATAGCAGGAATAGAACTTTTGTCCCCTTTGAAACCGCAATCAACTTTGCTCATCTTTTCACAATAGTAACATCTTATTGTAGTTATATGCTTGTATATTTGTCTGTTTTTCAGATTATATGCTTCTTGATAACAGTAACATTGCTTTGTCTTCAGATTCCCCCAAAGTAGGATAGTTTTTATGGCATGCAAGCATCAATAACTTATATTAATAACTGGATGGAATTAGTAGGGAATATCTGTTATGATTTCTCCCTCTCCAACCAAGCACAGTGCAGAAGTAGACATCCCAAAACGTATTTTGATTGACTGAATAGTGAACAGTATAACCATTCTCAGGTAGCTTCTCCATGTCTTTCAATTCTGATTACTTAAATTTGAGCACAAATGTGCTATTTCAGGAATCCTTATCATTTGAGGATGTGACTTTGGACTTCACCCAGGAGGAGTGGCAGCACCTGGACACTGCTCAGAGGACACTGTACAGGGATGTGATGCTGGAGAACTATAGTCACCTCGTCTCAGTGGGTAGGGATTGTTTTCCGTGTAGATTTCTAGTATGCATGTCCTTTCTGGGTTGCTGACACCTGTGGAAATGTTTTGAGTTTGAAGATACTTAGGCTTGAGATCCAGGGTGATAAGAAGAAGGACTGTTGAAACATTATAAAGAATTTTTCTTATCCCAATAATAGATTGAAATTGGACCCTGAAGCTTCCTTTTCTGTTTTCTTCAGGAGCCGTAAAGGCCATGAGCCTAGCGCAATTCCCATGTCATTTCCCATTCACAGGGTATTGTATCCCTAAACCAGAACTGATCTTCAGGTTGGAACAAGGAGAGCAACCATGGGTATTAGAGGAAGAGTCCCCAGGCCAGAGCTACCCAGGTGAGTTAGGCTGTATTAAACAGAAGGACACCTGGTGATAGGTATGAATTCTTATTAATCTTAAGTATTCCTCATGTGTTCATTTTTTCTTTCAACATCTTTATTGGAGTATAATTGCTTTACAGTGTTGTGTTAGTTTCTGCTGTGTGACAAAGTGAATCAGCTATATGCATATGTATATCCCCATATTCCCTCCCTCTTGCATCTCCCTCCCACCTTCCTTATCCCACCCCTCTAGGTGGTTGCAAAGCACCGAGCTGATCTCCCTGTGCTGTGCAACTGCTTCCCACTAGCTATCTATTTTACGTTTGGTAGTGTATATATGTCAGTGCTACTCTCTTGCTTCGTCGCAGCTTACCCTCCACCCTCCCTGGGTCCTCAAGTCCATTCTCTATGGCTGTGTCTTTATTCCTGTCCTGCCCCTAGGATCATCAGAACCTTTTTTTTTCTTTTAGATTCCATATATATGTGTTAGTACATGGTATTTATTTTTCTTTTTCTGACTGACTTCACTCTGTATGACATGCTGTAGGTCCATCCACCTCACCACAAATAACTCAATTTTGCTTCTTTTTTATGGCTGAGTAATACTCCATTGTATATATGTGCCACATCTTTATCCATTTGTCTGTCGATGGGCATTTAGGTTGCTTCCATGTCCTGGCTATAGTAAATAGAGCTGCAGTGAACATTGTGGTACATGATTCTTTTTGAATTATGGTTTTCTCAGGGTATATGCCCAGTAGTGGGATTGCTGGGTCATATGGTAGTTCTATTTTTAATTTTTTAAGGAGCCTCCATTTTCTCCATAGTGGCTGTACCAATGTACATTCCCACCAACAATGCAAGAGGGTTCCCTTTTCTCCACACCCTCTCCAGCATTTATTGTTTGTAGATTTTTTGATGATGGCCATTCTGACCGGTGTGAGGTGATACCTCATTGTAGTTTTCATTTGCATTTCTCTAATGATTAGTGATGTTGAGCATCTTTTCATGTGTTTGTTGGCAATCTGTATATCTTCTTTGGAGAAATGTCTATTTAGGTCTTCTGCCCATTTTTGGATTGAGTTGTTTGGTTTTTTGATATTGAGCTGCATGAGCTGCTTGTATATTTTGGAGATTAATCCTTTGTCAGTTGCTTCATTTGCAAATATTTTCTCCCATTCTGAGGAATGTCTTTTCGTCTTGTTTATGGTTTCCTTTGCTGTGCCAAAGCTTTGAAGTTTAATTAGGTCCCATTTGTTTATTTTTGTTTTTATTTCCATTTCTCTAGGAGGGGGCTCAAAAAGGATCTTGCTGTGATTTATGTCATAGAGTGTTCTGCCTATGTTTTCCTCTAACAGTTTTATAGTGTCTGGTCTTACATTTAGGTCTTTAATCCATTTTGAGTGTATTTTTTGTGTATAGTGTTAGGAAGTGTTCTAATTTCATTCTTTTACCTGTAGCTGTCCATTTTTCCCAGCACCACTTATTGAAGAGGCTGTCTTTTCTCCATTGTATACTCTGGCCTTTTATCAAAGATAAGGTGACCATATGTGCATGGTTTATCTCTGGGCTTTCTATCCTGTTCCACTGATCTATATTTCTGTTTTTGTGCCAGTATGATACTGTCTTGATTAGTGTAACTTTGTAGTATAGTCTGAAGTCCAGGAGCCTGATTCCTCCTGCTCCATTTTTCTTCTCAAGATTGTTTTGGCTACTCGGGATCTTTTCTGTTTCCATACAAATTATGAAACTTGTTCTAGTTCTGTGAAAAATGCCAGTGGTAGTTTGATAGGGATTGCATTGAATCTGTAGATTGCTTTGGGTAGTATAGTCATTTTCACAATATTGATTCTTCCAATCCAAGAACATAGTATATCTCTCCATCTGTTTGTATCATCTTTAATTTCTTTCATCAGCGTCTTACAGTTTTCTGCATACAGGTCTTTTGTCTCCTTAGGTAGGTTTATTCCTAGGTATTTTATTGTTTTTGGTGCAACAGTAAATGGGAGTGTTTCCTTAATTTCACTTTCAGATTTTTCATCATTAGTTTATAGGAATGCAAGAGATTTCTGTGCATTAATTTTGTATCCTGCTACTTTACCCAATTCATTGATTAGCTCTAGCAGTTTTCTGGTAGCATCTTTAGGGTTCTTTATGTATAGTATCATGTCATCTGCAAACGGTGACAGTTTTACTTCTTCTTTTCCAATTTGTATTCCTTTTATTTCTTTTTCTTCTCTGATTGCCATGGCTAGGACTTCCAAAACTATGTTGAATAATAGTGGTGAGAGTGGGCAACCTTGTCTTGTTCCTGATCTTAGCGGAAATTATTTCAGTTTTTCACCATTGAGAATGATGTTGGCTGTGGGTTTGTCATATATGGCCTTTATTATGTTGAGGTAGGTTCCCTCTATGCCTACTTTCTGGAGGGTTTTTATCATAAATGAGTGTTGAATTTTGTCAAAAGCTTTTTCTGCATCTATTGAGATGATCATATGGTTTTTATCCTTCAGTTTGTTAATATGGTATATCACATTGATTGATTTGCATATATTGAAAAATCCTTCCATTCCTGGGATAAACCCCACTTGATCATGGTGTATGATCCTTTTTTTTTTTTTAATATGTTAACTACTATTAAGTGATGGGCTTTTATTTTATTCTTTTATTTTACTTTTTTTTTTTTTTTTTTTTTTTCTTTTTTTTTTTTTTTTTTTTGTGGTACGAGGACCTCTCACTGTTGTGGCCTCTCCCGTTGCGGAGCAACAGGCTCCGGACGCGCAGGCTCAGTGGCCGTGGCTCATGGGCCCAGCCGCTCTGCGGCATGTGGGATCTTCCCGGACCGGGGCACGAACCCGCGTCCCCTGCATCGGCAGGCAGACTCTCAACCACTGCGCCACCAGGGAAGCCCCTATGTCTGCATCTTTATTTCTGTCCTGCCCCTAGGTTCTTCAGAACCTTTTAATGTGCTGTTGGATTCTGTTTGCTAGTATTTTGTTGAGGATTTTTGCATCTATGTTCATCAGTGATATTGGCCTGTAGTTTTCTTTTTTTGTGACATCCTTGTCTGGTTTTGGTATCAGGATGATGTTGGCCTCGTAGAATGAGTTTGGGAGTGTTCCTCCCTCTGCTATATTTTGGAAGAGTTTTAGAAGGACAGGTATTAACGCTTCTCTAAATATTTGATAGAATTCTCCTGTGAAGCCATCTGGTCCTGGGCTTTTGTTTGTTGGAAGATTTTTAATAAAAGTTTCAATTTCAGTGCTTGTGATCGGTTTATATTTTCTGTTTCTTCCTGGTTCAGTCTCGGAAGGTTGTGCTTTTCTAAGAATTTGTCCATTTCTTCCAGGTTGTCCATTTTATTAGCATATAGTTGCTTATAGTAATCTCTCATGATCCTTTGTATTTCTGCAGTGTCAGTTGTTACTTCTCCTTTTTCATTTCTAATCCTGTTGATTTGAGTCTTCTCCCTTTTTTTCTTGGTAAGTCTGGCTAATGGTTTATCAATTTTGTTTATCTTAAAGAACCACTTTTAGTTTTATTTATCTTTGCTATCGTTTCCTTCTTTTCTTTTTCATTTATTTCTGGTCTGATCTTTATGATTACTTTCCTTCTGCTAACTTTGGGGTTTTTTTCCTTCTTCTTTCTCTAATTGCTTTAGATGTAAGGTTAGGTTGTTTATTTGAGATTTTTCTTTTTTGGGGGGTAGGATTGTTTTGCTATAAACTTCCCTCATAGAACTGCTTTTGCTGCATCCCATAGGTTTTCAGTCATCGTGTTTTCATTGTCATTTGTTTTTAGGTATTTTTTGATTTCCTCTTTTATTTCTTCAGTGATCTCTTGGTTATCTAGTAGCATATTGTTTAGCTTCCATGTGTTTGTATTTTTTAATTAATTAATCTATTTATTTATTTATTTTTGGCTGCATTGGGTCTTTGTTGCTGTGTGGGCTTTCTCTTGTTGTGGCGAGAGGGGGCTACTCTTCGTTGTGGTTCACAGGCTTCTCATTGTGGTGGCTTCTCTTGCTGCAGAGCACAGGCTCTAGGTGCACGGGCTTCAGTAGTTTTGGCTTGCGGGCTGTAGAGAGCCAGCTCAGTAGTTGTGGTGCATGGGCTTAGGTGTTCCGTGGCATGTGGGATCTTCCTGGACCAGGGCTCGAGCCCATGTCCCCTGCATTGGCAGGCAGATTCTTAACCATTGCACCACCTTGGAACCCCACATGTTTGTATTTTTTACAATTTTTTCCCTCTAATTGATATTTAGTCTCATAGCATTGTGGTCGGAAAAGATACTTGATACAATTTCAATTTTCTTAAATTTACCAAGGCTTGATTTGTGACCTAAGATATGGTCTATCCTGGAGAATATTCCATGAGTGCTTGAGAAGAAAGTGTATTCTGTTGTTTTTGGATGGAATGTCCTATAAGTATCAATTAAGTCCATCTTTTAATGTGTCATTTAAAGCTTGTGTTTCCTTATTTATTTTCGTTTTATATGATCTGTCCATTGGTGAAAGTGGGGTGTTAAAGTCCCCTAGTATTATTGTGTTACTGTCCATTTCCCCTTTTATGGATGTTAGCATTTGCCTTATGTATTGAGGTGCTCCTATGTTGGGTGCATAAATATTTACAATTGTTATATCTTTTTCTTGGATTGATCCCTTGATCAATATGTAGTGTCCTTGTCTCTTGTAATTGTCTTTATTTTAAAGTCTATTTTGTCTGATATGAGAATTGCTACTCCAGCTTTCTTTTGATTGCCATTTGCATGGAATGTCTTTTTCCATTCTCTCATTTTCAGTCTGTATGTGTCCGTAGGTCTGAAATGAGTCTCATATATACCAGTTTGTTTTTGTAACCATTCAGCCAGTCTGTGTCTTTTGGTTGGAGCATTTAATCCATTTATATTTAAGGTAATTATCGATATGCATGTTCCTATTACCATTTTCTTAATTGTTTTGGGTTTATTATTGTAGGTATTTTCCTTCTCTTGTGTTTCCTGCCTAGAGAAGTTTCTTTAGCATTTGTTGTAAAGCTGGTTTGGTGGTGCTGAATTCTCTTAACCTTTGCTCATCTGTAAAGGTTTTAATTTCTCCATCGAATCTGAATAAGATCCTTGCTGGGTAGAGTAATCTTGGTTGTTGGTTTTTCTCTTTCATCACTTTAAATATGTTCTGCCACTCTGTTCTGGCTTGCAGAGTTTCTGCTGAAAAATCAGCTGTTAACCTTATTGAGATTCCCTCGTATGTTATTTGTTGCTTTTCATTTGCTGCTTTAATATTTTTTCTTTGTATTTAATTTTTGATAGTTTGATTAATGTGTGTCTCGGCATGTTTCTCTTTGGGTTTATCCTGTATGGGACTCTCTGTGCTTCCTGGACTTCATGGACTATTTCCTTTTCCATGTTAAGGAAGTTTTCGACTATAATCTCTTCAAATATTTTCTCAGACCCTTTTTTTTTTCTCTTCTTTTTCTGGGATCCGTAAAATTCGAATGTTGGTGCGTTTAGTGTTGTCCCAGAGGTCTCTGAGACTGTCATCAATTCTTTTCATTCTTTTTTCTTTATTCTGCTCCCTGGGAGTTATTTCCACCATTTTATCTTACAGCTCACTTACCCATTCTTCTGCCTCAGGTATTCTGTTATTGATTCCTTCTAGGGTGTTTTTAACTTCAGTAATTGTGTTGTTCATTACTGTTTGTTTGCTCTTTAGTTCTTCTGGTTCCTTGTGAAATGTTTCTTGTATTTTCTCCATTCTGTTTCTGAGATTCTGCATCATCTTTACTATCATTACTCTGAATTATTTTTCAGGTAGGTTGCCTATTTCATCTTCATTTATTTGGTCTTGTAGGTTTTTACCTTGCTCCTTCGTCTGTAACACATTTTTTCGTTGTTTCATTTCTCTCTTTTTTTTTTTGATGGGTGGTGCTGTATTCCTGTCTTACTGTTGTTTGGCCTGAGATGCCCTGCAATGGAATTTTCAGGCAGTTGGATAGAGCTTGGTCTTGGTGCTGAGCTGAGGACCTCCGGGAGGCCTCACTCTGATTGATATTCCCTGTGGTCTGAGGTTTGCTGTTAGTCCAGCAATTTGGACTCGGAGCTCCCACCACAGGAGCTCGGGCCCGACTTCTGGACTGGGAACCAAGATCCTGCAAGCTTCGTGGTGTGGTTAAAAAAAAAAACAAAGAAAGAAAGAAAAAACGGAGCAGTATAATATCAAAGAATAAAACAAAATAAAATTAGAAAGGTAAAAATGTATTAGGAAAAATAAAACTGTAATCGAAACAACTGCAACAAGGTAAAATAAAACCACAACAGAAAATAAAAAGAGAAAGAAGGAGGGGGTGGGGAGCAAGCCAAAAGGAGAGATCACTAACAAAGTATAAAAAATAAAATTGGAAAAATAAAAATATAAAAGAATCAACAAGTTAAAACAGAACCCCAGTCTAAAAGAGGAAAAAAGAAAAGAAAAAAAAAAGCCTTGGCTCTGGGGGCAGAGTTTAGGCAGGAGTTGTAACTTAGGCAGGGGCAGGATTTTGGGTGGGGGGGTGACGTTTGGGTGGGGCCTTGGCGGGGTGACGTTCAAGTGTGGGGTGGGGCATAGGTGGGGTGACGTTTGAGTGTGGGGTGGTGCCTCTGCTTCGGACCTGCTTAGAAGGGGAGAGGCAGCACGTGGAAAGGAGGGCCTCCGGAATGTAGAGTTCCGGAGTTTGGAGGCAGGGCCCTGAGTGAGGGTGTGTGGGTGGGGTTTAGGCCCAGCCCATTGGAGGGGGTCTCAGAGGGGGTCTCCAAGTGTAGAGGTGGGGCCCCAGGTGGGGGTACAGGGGCGGGGCTTGGGCTCTGCATGGCAGGAGGGAGGCTCCGAGGGCAGAGGATTAGGCCCTGGAGCCCAAGAGGCTCCCCCGTGCATAAGTGGGCAGGGAAAGCCCTGGCCCCATTCCCCTCCGTTCCTTAGTGCCCCCCCCCACCGTCTTCCCCGTAGCCACTGGACTGCTAAGCATGGGTGGGTTCCGTTGGGTGTAGGAGCTCCTTCCCTTCCCCAGCCACCCTTCAGGGGTGCCAGTCCCGGAGGTCCAGCCTTTACTTTTGCTCCCCCTTCCCCCCCACCCACTCCCTCAGGATCTGGGCAGCTGGAGGAGGCCTGGGTGTGCAGAGGATCAGGCCCGGGGGTCTCAGCAGGCTCCCCGGGGCCCAAGTGGGCAGGGGAAACCTGGCCACGCTCCCTTTTGATCCTCTGCCCTCCCATTGGTTCCCCAAATTTCCCCTTCCCGCGTGGTATCACTTCCCCTCCCCCAGCCGCCCCTCAGGAGTGCCAGTTCCCTGCTGCCTCCACTTCTCCTCCCCCTTTACTCCCCCCAGTCCCTATGTCCTACCCAGTCGCTGGGGGTTACTCCAGGCCCCTTAGGTGTCCGCGGTCCCCCACTGGTGCCTGGTAGGTGCCCTAGTTGTGAGGAGACGTGAATTCCACATCCTTCTAGTATGCCATCTTGACTCCCCCACCCCACCCCCGTTTTTTCACTCAACAGATATTGAGTACCTACGTTCATTACTGTGGTTTTAGGTGTTGGAAATATATCAGTGAACTAAATTTTGCCCCCGACCTCATGGAGCTTGCATTCTGATAGGGAGAGAAGGATAAGAAACAAACAATTACACATATATACACTTAAAATATGCCAGTAAATAGCTAGGAAATTAGAGAAGGTTAAGAATGATGAAGTATTTTATTTGAGAAAGGAGGTCAAGAAGGCCTTTCTAATATTATCAACTTGAATAAAATGAGGGTGAGAATCATGGGGAGTCTTGGTGGCAGAGGTGACATCAGATGTCAGTCCACCAAGGCAGGGATATACTTGGTGTTTTTGAGGACACATAAATATGACTGTGGATTGGGGGAAATGAGTGAGTGAAGAGTAGAAAGAGTTGGCATTGTAGAGGTAATGGGAGCTGAAATTATGTGGTGCCATTTGGACCATGATAAGAACTTTGATTTTATTCTGAGTGAGATGAGAAACCATTGATATAATTTAACCCAGTAAGCAACATATGTTGATATGTTTTTTTAAATTGATTTCTCTGGCTGCTGAGCAAAGAAAATACTATTGAGGGCAGAGGGCTGAAAGCAGGAACATCAGTCAGAATAGTATTTAAATCTCTGTAAATGTGATGGTAGCTTACCCTTGGTTGGATGTAGTGAGGAAGAATAAAAGTGATTGACTTCTGGATTTATTTTGAAGGTGGGACCTATAAGATTTGCTCTTGAATTGGGCAAGGAATGTGAGAGAAAGAGACGAGTCAAGAAAGACTCCAGGGATTTCATCCAGAAAAATTGGATGAATGGGCACCAATTGCCAAGATTGGGAAAATTGGAGAGAAACAACTTGGGAGGAGTTATTAGGAGTTTAAATTGCATATACCAAATTTCAGGTGATTATAAAATATCCAAGTTTACTTGTGAATAAACATATGGGTATTTAAGCAGAGGTAGATTAGGGGAGAGTCCAGGTTGGAGATATTTATTTGGAAATTATCAGCCATGGCAATATTTAAAGTTTTAAAATGCAGTATTTAAAGCTAAGGGATTAGATAACATCTCTCCTTAGGAGAAGGAATGCACAGATTTGAGAGGTCTGAAGGCTGTACCCTGGGACACTACCTTTCAGAAGCCATGAGAATGAGATAACTCAGCAGAAAAAAGAGAAGCAGCAGTTTGGAGATTAGGGGAAAACAGAATATGGTGTTCTGTAGCCAAGAGAAGACAGTGTCTAAAGGACAGAGTGAACTTCTTCAAAGAAGGATGTGTGAAGTCAGCATTGTCTCTATCCCTTCCTGCAAATCATCCAGAAACATTAAAGTAAGTGAGCAATATAAACTCCATTTAATAACACTAGAGAACATCTAAAGTCCCAAATCAGTACAAATATAGAAGCTGCAAAATCACTGAAAAAATCAAGCAGGAGTGTATGTATCAGCAGATGGATAAAAACAAAAGCATTTCTGACACTAAAAGGAATTGACAAATTACTTATCAGGGACAAAGTAAACGCTCTGAGGTGTGAAACCTAAACGTTTAGATTAACCACAATGTTGGGCACAGGATAGCTGGAGCCTTTTTGGATACAATTTTGTTCTGCAAATCAGACATAGTAAGGCTACGTGTGGAAACAGACACATAAGCCATGTTTTTCAGTAGCACTCTTGTTTCTCTGACAAGTAAGAAAAGAGAGACTTTCCGTCTGTGGGAAAAAAACCCTCACAGACGCCTATATATGTGGGGAGATAAACATACATGTTATCTTAGTGGGTGATCCTAGAACACAGAATTTAAAGCAAAAACTTACTTGATAACAATTAGTTAGGATGTGCAGACCTCAACAGTTACAAATCTGAGCAACACAGAAAGGCTGTATCTCTTGATAAGGGGAGGCTAAAAACGTGGAAAGGAATATAGTAATACAGTGAATTCTGTTAAAACAGGATGTGTGCATTCCTAAAAAATCATTGTTTTATGCAAAATAGTATATTAAAAATCACATGGCAATGGGAAAATGGGGTTGGGGTATAACACTTAAAAGCTCTGTCCGTGACACATTGAGAGAGCAGTATTCAAGTCTCTAGCTATAATTTTGCATTTGTTTATTTCTCCTTTTCAGTTCTATTGGTTTCTGCTTTATGAATTTTGAAGAATTATTAGATGCATACATATTAGGATCTTTATGTCCTCTTGATGAATTGATCCCTTTATGATTATGTAATGTCTCTCTATCCCTGAGAGAACTCTCTGTTTTAAAGTCTACTTTGATATTATTATAGTTACTCCAGCTTTCTTTTAGTTAATGTTTCCATGGTATACCTTTTCCCATTCTTTTATATTTAAAGTGGATTTCTTACAGATAGCATATGTTTGGGTCTTTTTTATCTAATGTGAAAACCTCTACTTTTTAATTGGAATATTTTGACCATTTAAATTTAACATAATTTTTGTATGTTTGGATTCAAATTTATTTCACGGTTGTTTCCTATTTGTCTCATCTATACTTTTCTCCCCCTTTTTTCCTTTTTAAAATCTCCCTTGGGGAATTCCTTGGCAGTCCAGTGGTTAGGATTCTGTGCTTTCACTGCTGAGGGTCCCGGTTCAATCCCTGGTCAGGGAGCTAAGATTCCGTGAGGCGCCTGGTGCAGCGGAAAAAAAAAATCTCTTTTAGATTGAGTTTTTTGTTTGTTTTATCTCTACTATTTACTTATTAGTAATACCTCTGTCTTAATTTATCTTTTAAGTGGTTGCCCTGTGGTACACTGTATACATCTTCAGTTTATCACAGTCTAAGTATACTATTCTACATGTGGTCTTACAGTCTTATAACAATATACTCCTCTCACCTTCTCCCACTTTATGTGATGTGGTAGCCATACATTTTTACTTAGAAACCCCACAATGTATAATTAATATTTTTGCTTGAGACAGTCAATCATCTTTGAAAGTGATTAAAAAGTCTTTTATTTACCTTTTTAAAAACCATGTTCAGTACTCTATTTCTTTGTTTATCTTACTCTCTCCAGTACTTCCTTTAGTACTACGTGTAACACAGGTCTGTTGGCAGTTAATTTCTTTTTGTAAATTTATTTATTTTATTCATTTTATTTTTGGCTGTGTTGGGTCTTCGTTGCTGTGTGTGGGCTTTCTCTAGTTGCGGCAAGTGGGGGCTACTCTTCACTGCAGTGCACAGGCTTCTCACTGTGGTGGCTTCTCTTGTTGCGGAGCATGGGCTCTAGGCACACGGGCTTCAGCAGTGGTGACATGTGGGCTCAGTAGTTGTGTCTCATGGGCTCTGGAGTGCAGCCTCAGTAGTTGTGGCACACGGGCTTAGTTGCTCTGTGGCATGTGGGACCCGTGTTCGAACCCGTGTCTCCTGCATTGACAGGCAGATTCTTAACCACTGCGCCACCAGGGAATCCCTGTTGGCAGTTAATTTTCTCAGCTTTTATTTGTCTAAAAAGGCCTTTATTTAATCTTCATTTGTGAAGTATAGAATTTCTCTGAGTGCAGATTTCTGGATTGGCACTTTTTTTTCTGTCCTTACTTTAAAGAGCTGATCCACTGTCTTCTGGCTTACACTCTTACTTCCTCCTTTGTTCTTCTGTATTTAATGTTCTGGTTTTTCTAGCTGCCTCCAAGACTTTTTTTTTTTTTGCGGTACGTGGGCCTCTCACTGCCATGGCCTCTCCCATTGTGGAGCACAGGCTCCAGACGCACAGGCTCAGCGGCCATGGCTCATGGGCCCAGACGCTTTGCGGCATGCAGTATCTTCCCAGACCAAGGCACGAACCCGCCTCCCCTGCATCGGCAGGCGGACTCTCAACCACTGCGCCACCAGGGAAGCCCCCAAGACTTTTTTTATCTTTGGTTTTCAACTGTTTGGCTCTGATGTTTCTAGGTTTAGCTTTGTTTAGTTTTGTCTGTATTTTTCTTTTTGTTGTTTTCTCAGCTTCTCAAATACATGGTTTGATGTCTTTCATCATTTCTACCTTTTTTTCTGCAACTCCAGTTACTTATATGTGGCTATGTTTGATATTATTCTGTGGTTCTTGGATCTTTCACGTCAGGAGAATTTTCTCAGTATTTGTGCTCCATTTTCAGCTTTTAGCTGTCCTCCCAAAGCTGTATTACAGAGGTTTATCTTTCTGCTCTTGCTCTTCCTCCAGCAGTGAGCTGCTACTACTTGTTACTTCATGGTGTACTTCTGGTGGGGGCAAGGGTGTTCTTTGTTGTTCTGATCCAGCTTCAGTTTTAGGTGTGAGCCTGGGCCTCAGTAGTGGGGTTTCCTCAGTGTACCTCCCTTTTCTTCAGTGGTAAGAGACTTCTACTTTTGTATCAATTATGGATTTGGGGCCCAAGATGGGTTCTCTGCTCCTTCTCTGGGGATAGAGTATTTATCTTCTACTCCTGTCCCCCTATACTCCCATACTAGGGGATCCAGATTGTTGGCCAAATTCATCTCAGATTGGTAGCTTGCTTTAAGCAAAAGAAAATGAGTTCTCTCTTAAGGAAAATCACCCTCAATACAGGACATTAGGATTCTCACTTATTAAATATGAGCTTAAAAAAAAACTTAAAGAAATATATTGTTCATGAGATTAAGCAGAAATAACAAAATATATTTTCCAACACCTGTTAATTAAGATAATGGCTTTTTAAGATAGTTAAGTGTAAAGCATCCATTCAAAGAAATAAAAGATGAAATAAAATCAGTAAGGAAGAAAGAATGTCTAAATGGCTAGGCAGATTGTTGAATAACCCATTAGAATTTTTAGAACTAAAAATAAGTTGTTGAAATTCTAAAAAATGGATTAAGTACCAGATTAGATGCAGCTGAAGAGACTTTACTAGAAAATACCACTAAATAAATGACACAGTCCAAGTATAGGGTGACAGGAGAAGGAAAATAGTTCAGTACATTCAAAGATGTGTAGGATAGGGATGAGAAGACAGATATAACATAAATCATTGGATCACAAGAAGTAGAAAGAAGAATGGAGAAGCAATATTTGAAGCAATAATAGCTTAGAATTTTCCAGAAATCATTCAGTAAGACCACATATGTGGACACAAAACTCACACCAAGCAGGATAAATAAAAAGTAATATATACTTAAGTACTATTAGTATAACTTGAGAACACTGGATCTTAATAGCAGCCAGAGAGAAAATCAGGTTACCGCCTAAGGAATGAGACATTGCCAGAGACATCTAAATTGAAGCAAAAAATATTTGTCAATCTAGAATAATGAACTCAGGAAGCTATTTTTTAAAGGATGAGAGTTGTCAAAGAGAAATAAAGCCAGATACTAGTTTAAGGCAATATAGATTTTATTCAGTAACTATTGAAATAGAGGGATAAAGTTTCAGTAAAACTGAGCTCAACTCCAAATACAGCAAAGGCAGCTGGGGATTTGTAGCCAACAAGCAGAGTGAAGGGGTAAGTGAATAGAAAATTACTAAGAGGAGACATCAA
Organism: Lipotes vexillifer; assembly: GCF_000442215.2. Taxonomy (NCBI): domain Eukaryota; kingdom Metazoa; phylum Chordata; class Mammalia; order Artiodactyla; family Lipotidae; genus Lipotes; species Lipotes vexillifer. Next base: position 351,077 of record NW_006789000.1, read on the forward strand.
GGGTAGGGAGATTCTTGCTAAACTGGCATAACAGAATTCTTGCTAAATGCAGGCCAAGGGTTTATAAATCATGGTTGGAGCATGAGGAACTTATGGGTGAGGAGATATCAAGGGTGAGGAGATTGTCACTAGACTGACAAGGATTCTTGCTGAAACTGCTCAGTAGAGACAGACATGAAAGGCCAAGGTCAAGACCTAGTCAAGAATAAGTCTCAGAGGAGCTTAACTAAAATTTAGTCAAGGAGAGAGTCTTTGTCAGAGTGTATGATTAAATTTGGATTGGTCCTGAAATAAATTATAGGAACAATATCTTTTATTGTATAATTTTGTTAGTAAAATTAAAATAGAAATACTACAGGAAGAGAGAAAATGAAACCCAAAAGAGTGTTTGAGAGGAGTGGTAAGTTATAAGAAATTAGGAAACTTGTAGCTAAAACTAACAACATGTGGATAGAATCATTATGATATCTAATTTGTAAGGCTAAAAAGGACACTATGATAAACTAAAAAATAGTTGCATAATTGAGTTGGGAGGTGATCAAATAGCATTTGACTCTTCTCTTATTCAGAAAAAGAGTTTCAGGTTATAGAATCATCTTAGATTTTAAGTTAAATATTAATGACAGAATTTAATGGACAGCCACCTAAAGTGGAGAAACAGGTATGTATAACCTCCAAAGTTGTAAAGAGAAAAAAGTGGAAAAGATAAAAAAAAAAATCAGTCTAAAACAAAGGAAGAAAGGTACAATAAAAGTAGTAGTAAAACTGTGACAAATATAAAGTAGCAAGTAAAATGGAGACAACGTGACATATTTTAATTATCACCATAATTGTATATAAAAAGACTAAATTTACCAGTCAAATTGGATCTTCAAATAATAAAATAACCTATATCTAAGACATCAGGTTTTAGTAACTGTATCTTCAGCATCTTTTGCTCGCTCAGCATTCTGTGTTTTATGTGTCTGCAGAACATCTCTAACAGGATACTCCAATTCCTCTAATGTGGCAAGAACTACTATTAAAATCATCATTCACAAATCACAATCTTCCCTACTTATCTTCATTTATCAGGGTTCTGTGAAACTTCTACTCTTAAAACTGACATAGCAGTTCCACTAAGATCAGGAACAAGACAAGGTTGCCCACTCTTACCACTCTTATTCAACATAGTTTTGGAAGTTTTAGCCACAGCAATCAGAGAAGAAAAGGAAATAAAAGGAATCCAAATCGGAAAAGAAGAAGTAAAGCTGTCACTGTTTGCAGATGACATGATACTATACATAGAGAATCCTAAAGATGCTACCAGAAAACTACTAGAGCTAATCAATGAATTTGGTAAAGTAGCAGGATACAAAATTAATGCACAGAAATCTCTGGCATTCCTATATACTAATGATGAAAAATCTGAAAGTGAAATCAAGAAAACACTCCCATTTACCATTGCAACAAAAAGAATAAAATATCTAGGAATAAACCTACCTAAGGAGACAAAAGACCTGTATGCAGAAAATTATAAGACACTGATGAAAGAAATTAAAGATGATACAAACAGATGGAGAGATATACCATGTTCTTGGATTGGAAGAATCAACATTGTGAAAATGACTCTACTTCCCAAAGCAATCTATAGATTCAATGCAATCCCTATCAAACTACCACTGGCATTTTTCACAGAACTAGAACAAAAAATTTCACAATTTGTATGGAAACACAAAAGACCCCGAATAGCCAAAGCAATCTTGAGAACAAAAAATGGAGCTGGAGGAATCAGGCTGCCTGACTTCAGACTATACTACAAAGCTACAGTAATCAAGACAGTATGGTACTGGCACAAAAACAGAAAGATAGATCAATGGAATAGGATAGAAAGCCCAGAGATAAACCCATGCACATATGGTCACCTTATCTTTGATAAAGGTGGCAGGAATATACAGTGGAGAAAGGACAGCCTCTTCAATAAGTGGTGCTGGGAAAATTGGATAGGTACATGTAAAAGTATGAGATTAGATCACTCCCTAACACCATACACAAAAATAAGCTCAAAATGGATTAAAGACCTAAATGTAAGGCCAGAAACTATCAAACTCTTAGAGGAAAACATAGGCAGAACACTCTATGACATAAATCACAGCAAGATCCTTCTTGACCCATCTCCTAGAGTAATGGAGATAAAAACAAAAATAAACAAATGGGACCTAATGAAACTTCAAAGCTTTTGCACAGCAAAGGAAACCATAAACAAGACCAAAAGACAGCCCTCAGAATGGGAGAAAATATTTGCAAATGAATCAACTGACAAAGGATTAATCTCTAAAATTTACAGGCAGCTCATGCAGCTCAATAACAAAAAAATAAACAACCCAATCCAAAAATGGGCAGAAGACCTAAATAGACATTTCTCCAAAGAAGATATACAGACTGCCAACAAACACATGAAAGAATGCTCAACATCATTAATCATTAGAGAAATGCAAATCAAAACTACAATGAGATATCATCTCACACCAGTCAGAATGGCCATCATCAAAAAATCTAGAAACAATAAATGCTGGAGAGGGTGTGGAGAAAAGGGAACACTCTTGCACTGCTGGTGGGAATGTGAATTGGTTCAGCCACTATGGAGAACAGTATGGAGGTTCCTTAAAAAACTACAAATAGAACTACCATATGACCCAGCAATCCCACTACTGGGCATATACCCTGAGGAAACCAAAATTCAAAAAGAGTCATGTACCACAATGTTCATTGCAGCTCTATTTACAATAGCCCGGAGATGGAAACAACCTAAGTGCCCGTCGTCGGATGAATGGATAAAGAAGATGTGGCACATATATACAATGGAATATTACTCAGCCATAAAAAGAAACGAAATTGAGCTATTTGTAATGAGGTGGATAGACCTAGAGTCTGTCATACAAAGTGAAGTAAGTCATAAAGAGAAGGACAAATATCGTATGCTAACACATATATATGGAATTTAAGGGGAAAAAATGTTATAAAGAACCTAGGGGTAAAACAGGAATAAAGACACAGACCTACTGGAGAACAGACTTGAGGATATGGGGAGGGGAAAGGGTGAGCTGTGATAGGGCGAGAGAGAGACATGGACATATATATACTAACAAACGTAAGGTAGATAGCCAGTGGGAAGCAGCCGCATGGCACAGGGATACCGGCTCGGTTCTTTGTGGCTGCCTGGAGGGGTGGGATAGGGAGGGTGGGAGGGAGGGAGACAAAGAGGGAAGAGATATGGGAACATATGTATATGTATAGCTGATTCACTCTGTTATAAAGCAGAAACTAACACACCATTGTAAAGCAATTATACCCCAATAAAGATGTTAAAAAAATAAAAATAAAAAAAATATTTATTTGGGTGCATCAGGTCTTAGTTGCAGCACACAGGATTGAGGCACACAGGGTTGCAACATGTGGGGTCTTTCGTTGTGGCACACGGGCTCTTTGTTGCCATGCATGGGATCTTTGTTGCGGCTTGGGCTTCTCTAGTTGTGGTGTGTGGGCTCCAGAGCACGCGGGCTCACTAGTTGCAGCATGTGGGCTTAGTTGCCCTGTGGTATGTGGGGTCTTAGTTCCCAGACCAGGGATTGAACCTGCGTCCCATGCACTGAAAGGTGAATTCCTAACCACTGGACCACCAGGGAAGTCCCTTAATAATCCTGGCATAAAACTGGGGGTGCTAAACTCCCATTTAATCCTTCCTGAGTATCACCCATATATATGCTTTCATTCCCTACAGCTCTATGTTTGATTCCTATATACTCAGTGATTCTCATGAATTAATATGTGAAAAGTACATGGAACAGAGCCTGGCTCATGGAGATGGCTTGTTATTTTTCTTGTTGTTATTATCATTATTAATATTTTTAAGCATTTTTCTTGTTTTTTGTTTTTTTACTCTTCTTTTTAGATTATTTCTTGACTTTGTCGAACATCTGAGGCAAAGGAGAAAAATAATATATTGCCATAAATAATTTTTTGAGCAAAAAAGAGCACTCTGCTTAAAATTATATTTTCACAAAACAAGTAATATTTATAAGATGAAAAATACCCAAACTCATATTTAGAATTTGGAAATTATCCCCTCTACATATGAATGACTAAATTAGTCATAGTTCAGTATTTGTACAGCAGATTCATATAATGCTTCATTTACCATGATAAAAATCATTAATATTCAGAGGGAGCTATACATTTTGCCATTGTTTGATTTTCTTATTCATTTCAAAATATAGTACTAAAAAAATCTGTTTTATAATTTTTATATCCTTTGTAAGTCCAGAACAACAACAAAAAAATCTCTACCCTTTCCTCTAAAAAGCCTTCATAGATCCCCTCAAAAAAAAAATCTACCTGTTCCCACTCTCATAATCCTTCATTTCTCTTTTATGTGTTTATTACATTCTGCAATATAATATAGCTGTATTTGTGCATCCACTTTCCACATTTCCTCTACTATGTACTAAGGTCCTGAGGTCAGGGTTAAGGTTTATTCATTGATGTGCCACTCCCAAAGAATTTGGTCTAATAGCTGGTATAAACTCAGTACTAGCATATTTGTTTTTAAATAATTAAGCCCTTTTTGGTTAGTGATCCAAAAAGGGATGTTATTCTACTATATAGAATGCTATATTTATTAATTAGGTTTTTTTTTATACTCAGTGCTTGCCTTAAGGTGACCATCCACTGATTTTTATTTAAATACTTGTGGTTTTCTACTTCCTTTGTCTTTGTGCTTCAGATCCTGGCTTTACCATTCATGAAACAGAATAGAAACTATATCCATTAAAAATCAGTTTAGAATTTTTTGATATAAAAGAGAAAGCTTGAAAGTCTTTGTATTTATGTGCTTTTTAACAGTGCTTTGAAATGAATTATTTGTTTTAAATATTGATGATACCCATTAATGAGATATTTGTACATTACTTTAATAAAAATTATAGATTTAATAAGCAGTTATTTTTAAGAGGTATTTCCAACAAATCTTGGTATTTCCCATTAGCTTATAATACATGTGTATACATGTTGCAACATGTATTCACTTTATTTTTATTTTTAATTTTTATCCTTTGAAGTAAAAATATTTTGATAAATTTTAAAATTCAAGCTCAAGGTTCCCCAGCTTTTATGAAATGTTTCTTACTTGTTTTGATATACATTATCTGCTGTAGATTCTAATTCTTGATAGTGTATGGATATTGAATGAGGCTGTTTTCTTATGTATATTATGCTTTCTCCAAAGAGAGCATATCTTATTTGGTTATATAACTTATAATGGATATTGGATCATTACTTAATTGTTACTCTTGATGAGTGAGAGGGCCTTTATATTGATTCATTCAGAAGACACTACAAAAGAGTTAACTTCTGAATGCACATACTGAGTTTTAAACCTTTAGATTCTTGTTCAAAAATTACAAGTTTGAATAAAATTTGAGATTTGTGTTTTGAAAAGCACACTGCTTGTTAAGGACCATTATTAATTCCATATCCACTCAAGGTATTCAAAGGAAATCAGAGGTAAACACTTGTAAGACCATGGGTTATAGTTGGGAAAAGAAGGAAAAAAAAAAAGACAACTGAGTATTTTAAATTTCAGCAGTTAATAGAGGATGTTTATGTTACAAAGGAGTATTGTCCAGTGTTGTGATAGAATGAGATGTACAGAATGTAATAAATTTCAGTGTAAATAGGACTTGAAATTGTAGAGATGTTTGTAAAGACATATTGGGAAGCAGGTATGAGACAGTGTCATTTCCCTGATGTTTAATGTTTAAGTTCTAAGCAAAGCCAAAATGGGAATGTAAACCAGCTTAGTGAAAGTCTTGGTTGAACTTGAACAATTTCTGGCAAATTAATAGTCTGTCATTTCTAGAAAGAATACATTTATTATGGCCTTGTAGAGTGATAGTGTGGGTACCCAATATGAATATAGTTGGAAAAAGTATTTTTTTCCCCGCAGAATGGTAACTACAGTCTATTTTGTCTAATGATGCTTGGAGACAGTGGGCTCTGGACAGGTTTTTGAACAGGGTCATCATTGTTATATTGCAAATACTGAACAGGAAGATAACAAGATGAAGTCTAGCTGAGAATTCTTAGGATAAATAAATGTAAGTATCAGTGAATATTTTAGGTCAGGTCCTCCATGGTTTTAAATATAAATAAAACCCAGAAATGTAGAGATCTGGGTTAAAAAAAAAAATACATTAACATATTAAATTTGTCACAGAAAATTTAAGATGAGGAAAAGTTAGCATTTGATGGTTGGATAGGTTAACTTTTGCAGAAACTCTTAGAGAATAACCTGAATATACTAAAACTAAAAACAGGCTTCCCTGGTGGCGCAGTGGTTGAGAGTCTGCCTGCCGATGCAGGGGACACGGGTTCGTGCCCCGGTCCGGGAAGATCCCACATGCCACGGAGCGGCTGGGGCCACAAGCCAAGGCCGCTGAGCCTGTGCGTCTGGAGCCTGTGCTCCGCAACGGGAGAGGCCACAACAGTGAGAGGCCCTTGTACCACAAAAACAAACAAACAAACAAAAAAACAAATGGATCTGACCCTCTGGCAGTCTTCCTTGTCTCTTTGATTTTACATTTCCTGGTAGACATTTTTATTCTTTGTAAGTCACATGAGTAGAGAATGAATAAGAAAGTAGGCTACAGGTCTCCTTAAGCAGGAACAAATTGGTACTTTTCCATAAATTTAATTTGGTATTAACAGTATAATAAATTAGCAATATGTAAGAGAAAATTAAAATAATTTTAAAAAGAGGAGAATTGAACTAGAAACATGTAAACCATAGAGATTTAGCTGCAGTATTTTAAGTATAAGGAAATCATGTAAAGTCTAATCTGTATCCTTCAAAAGATCAAATCAGTCCTCTGATATTTCTCCAGGGTACTCTTACCTACTAATCATTGCCTTTCTGCTTCTCTGCATTTCCCACACCTGGATCAGTCTTTTTTTTTTTTTCAAAGTCTGTCTTCCTTTATTCACTGTGATTTGTATTTATTTTTAACCTCTATATTAAGTCTTGAAGTACATATTTATAAATTATTAAACATAGATGGGTGCATTCTAAGTTTTTATCCCCCATTTCTGCTCTGTCAGGTTTTGTTTATTTCTTCTAAGCCAAAAGGATGAGGGACACGAACATCTTGGATTACTCTTATTTCAAGAAACTGAGTCAGTCATATAAAAGGGCATTTGTATGTAAGTGTAAGTTTATCATAATTGTAATAAAATTAATAACTTATAGTGTTTTTTTTCTCTTTTCCAGAAGTCTGCAAAGTTGATAACCAGCTAGAGAAGAGTCAGGAAATCCAGGACAGACATTTCAGGCAAGCTCCATTTATCAACAACAAAACACTGACTATAGAGAGAGGTAATGTATTAGGAAAAATGTTTAATTTCAGCACATACCCAGTTTCTTCTGTTAAAATACTTTGTAAATGTGACACAAGTGGTATGAGTTTGAAATATATTTCAGAATTAATTATTGAGAAAAACTATTTAAGAAAGAAGTCTGATGATCTCAGCACATATGGAAAATTATTCCTTCGTATTAACCATGAAAAAACTCATGTGGGAGAGATACCTTATGAATTCATTCAAAATGGAAAGTACCTCAGTCATAATGAAGACTTCATGCCATATGAGAAAATTAAAAATGTAGAGCAGTCTTTTGACTACAAAGAATGTGGGAAAGATTTCTGTGAGAAGACACTTTTCATCACATATAAACAAGCTCACAAGGGACAGAGTCCTTGTGAACACAGGGAATGTGATAAAACATTCTGTAATTATTCAACCCCCCCAAAAAGAGAAAGTCTTTATGAGTTTAATGAATATGGTAAAACCTCTGAGAAATTATCTCTCTTGAAACATAGAGTTCATTTGAAGGTGAAAGATTATGAACATATTGAAAAAGTGGATAATTTCAGCAGATCAAACTTTCCTGACACAGGAGAGAGAACATTTGAATGTAACAGCCTGAGGGAACCTTTCTGGGAGAAGTCAGTTCTTAATGTAACTCAGAGAACAGGCATAAGAGACAATGTCTATGAATGTAATGAATGTGGAAAAGCATTCTGTGAAAAATCAAAACTCACCAAACATCAGAGACTACATACAGGAGAGAAACCCTATGAATGTAACAAATGTGGGAAATGCTTCTCTAGGAAGTCACTTCTCACTTTACATCAGAGAATCCACACTGGAGAGAAGCCCTATAAATGTAATGAATGTGGGAAATCCTTCTCTAGGAATTCACACCTCATAATTCATCAAAGAACTCACACAGGAGAGAAACCCTATGAATGTAAGGAATGTAGAAAAAGCTTCTACCATAAGTCATATCTCACAGTACACCAGAGAATTCACACAGGGGAGAAACCCTATGAATGTAATCAATGTGGGAAAACCTTCATAAGCAACTCAGTTCTCACAGTACATCAGAAAACACACACAGGTGAGAAACCCTATGAGTGTAGTCAATGTGGGAAATTTTTCTCCAGGAATTCATACCTTACAGTACATCAGAGAACTCACTCAGGTGAGAAACCATATGGATGTAAGATATGTGGGAAAACCTTCTGTCATAAGTCAGATGTCACTAAACACCAGAAAACTCACATAGGGAGGAAACCCTACAAATGTAATGAGTGCGAGAAAACCTTCAGTCGCAATTCAGGCCTAAAAGTACACCAGAGAACACACACAAAGGAGAAACCCTATGAATGTAATGAGTGTGGGAAATCCTTCTCTGAGAAATCAGTCCTCACAGTACATCAGAGAATACACACAGGGGAAAAACCTTATAAGTGTAATGAATGTGGAAAAACCTTTTACAATAAGTCAGATCTCACTAAACACCAGAGAACTCACACAGGTGAGAAACCCTATAAATGTAAGGAATGTGGGAAATTCTTCTCTAGAAATTCATACCTTACAGTACACCAGAGAGCTCACACAGGGGAAAAACCCTATGTGTGTAAAAAATGTGAGAAAACCTTCTACTATAAGTCAGACTATACAGTACATAAGAGAACACACAGAGGGGAGAAGTCTTCTCACTGTGATCAGTGTGGGAAAACCTTCACTTTTAATTCAGTCCTCAGATCACATCAGAGAACTCACACAGGGGAGAAGCCCTATGAATGTAAGGAGTGTGGGAAATCTTTCTCTGAGAAATCAGTCCTCACTGTACATCAGAGGATACACACAGGGGAAAAACCTTATAAGTGTAATGAATGCGGGAAGCCCTTCTCTCATAAGTCAGATCTCACTAAACATCAGAGGACACACACAGGGGAGAAACCCTATGAATGCAGTCACTGTGGGAAAACCTTTAGTTGCAACTCAGGTCTCAGAGTACATCAGAGAAGACACATAAGGTAGAAACCCTATGAATGTATTGAGTGTGGGAAAACCTTTAAGAAATCAGTTCTCACAGTACATTCAAAATTACATACAGGGGAAAAAAGTCTTTTAAATTTAGCAATGAGAGAAATCTTAGTATCTAACATTTCATACCTTGAAATACAATGGAGAATTCACACAGGACATGACCCCTATGAATGTAAAGTGGCAAATTTTTTTACCCTAAGTCATATTCCAAAGTAAATGAAAGAGTAACCATAGGGGAAATTACTATGAATGTAATGAATATCTATTAATAAGACAACTAAAAAATTAATACATGTAGAAGAAACCCTACTAACGTATATAGGAAATGTGGGGAAAATATTATAAGTTAGGGCTTGTTAAACAAATAACTTATGTAGGAGATAATCCTGTGAATCAAATGTATGTAGGAAAATGTTCTTCCAGAACTTGGCCATTACTAACAGTCAGATAAACCACACCTGGGGAGAGCTGTCAACATCTTGTATTTTTTTGAAAACTTAATACACAAGTTGTACTTACTGTATGTCAGGGAAATAATAGGGAAGATACCTGAAGAATACAGCAAATATAGTTGAGCCTATATCAAGAAATGCCATTTTACTGAGCAGGGCGATGTTGAGATGAAGTCTTAAAGATGTTTTGAATGTGAAGGCTTTAACAGAATTCAGACTTTATTATATCTGAAGATTGTTTTGAAGGAAGCCTGTCAACAGGAAATATGGACAGAAATTTTCCTTTAGATATGATGTTATTCTAAAAGTTATATTTTGCACTTATTTCAAATCATTTAGTAGAAATAAAACTGAAAATAGACATTTATAAAAGTATTAACTGGAATATGAAGCTTTTTTAAAAGCACAAATAAATTGAATAATCTTCTCAGTCTCTGATTCTACTTTTGGAGAAACACGTATCAGCCCATGGGCTTCCACATCATGAGCCATCACATGTTTTTGATGAGTCTGCACCCCAACTGTGCTGTTACCCATGCAAATACAGTTGGTCCTTCATGTCTGTGTTTTCCTATCTGTGGTTCTGTGGTTGGTTGAATCCACATATGCAGAACCCAAGAGTATGGAGGGCCTACTGTAAAGAACTTGAGCATCAGCTGATTTTGGTATTTGAAGAGGTGTCCTGGAACCAGTCCCCAGCAGATACTGAGGGATGACTGTACTGCCTAATTGTCTGGTTCATCCAGGGGCCTACCTCTAGGGGATCTCAGAATGGACTAGATCCCCAGAACAATTGCCAGGATCAGCCAGGGGCAGCATTGAGACTGCTTCTGCTTCCTCTTCTTAGGTTCAGTAACCGGAAACATTGAGTGTGAATGAAGCTAGAGTACTGGCTAGAATACTCTAGGACATAAGACCTCAGTGCTCCCATTTAAAGTTACAGGAAGCTTTTCATAGCCCATTCTACATACTATAACTGTTACCACCTTTCACAGTATTCTAAATTTGGTTAATACTGATCCCACATGTCTCATTACTTTTACAATAATACACATATATTATTGTGTGTATGTGTGTGATATAACTGGGAATGAGTTCTGCAACTTTTGTCTTCAAATGCATGGTTTTGGTATTTATACATGTTGATATATTTTGCTTTAGTTGATTCATTTTAATAAAATGTAATATATGGGGTCTTCCGTGGCAGTCCAGTGGTTAAGACTTCACTTTCCAATGCAGGGGGTGTGGGTTCGATCCCTGGTCAGGGAGCTAAGATCCCACATGCCTTGTGGCCAAGAAACCAAAACATAAAGCAGAAGCAATATTGTAACAAATTCAATAAAGACTAAAAATGGTCCATATCAAGAAAACTTAAAAAAATAGCATAATATATGACTATGTAACTATAACAATATTGTCCATTTTTCTGTTTATGATTTTTAAATTTTTCAGTTTCAATATAAAGTAATAAGGTTTGAGGGTTTTTTTAATCAACTTTGAAGTATAATTTAAATGTGGTAAAATATACCCTATTTAAGTAGCTGATTTAATGAGTTTTAATAAGAGTATAACCATATGTAATCACTCCTGCAATTAAGAAAGACAGCATACCCTTTATGCAGAAGGGTTCCTCATTCCCCTTCCCAGTCCCTCCTGGGATGTCCCTATCCCTTCTGGCCCCTGGCAAACCAGTGATCTGCTTTCTAGCGCTAGGTTAGATTGATTTTTTAAATTGCATTTCACATAAATGGAATTATACAAGATGTCCTCTTGTTTGTCTTCTTTCATTCAGCATGATTTTGAGATTCATACATGTTTTAGCATGTATCAGTAAATACCTTCATTTTTATTGCTGAGTGGTATTCCACTGTATGCATATATTACAGTTTTTTATCCATTCGCCTGTTGTTTGCAGTTTTTGATTGTTAAGAACATAGCTGTAATGAACTTAATGTGCATTTTTGTGTAGACTGGTGTTTTTATATCTCTCGGTTAAATACTTAAGAGTAAAATTTCTGGGTTGGTAGGGTTATTATATGCAATATCAAACTTTTTTGAAGTGGTTGTTCCATCTTACATTTCCATCAGCAGTGTGCAAGAGTTGCAGTTGTTCCACATTTTTGTCAATGCTTGGAATTGTCACTTTTTGATGTAGCCATTCTAAGGAGTGTATAGGTTTTTCATTGTGGTTTTCATTTATATCCCTGATGAATAATGACGTTAAGCATCTTTCAGTTACTTATTGGCCATTTATGTATCATTTTGTGAAGCATCTGTTCATATCATTTGCCTCTTCTTAGTTTGGATTGTTTATCTTCTTATTATTGAGTTATAAGAGTTCTTTGTTAATTGTGAACATTTTCCCCAGTCTGTGGTTTTTCACAAAAAGCTTTTCATTTTGATGAAGTTCAGCTTATCAGTTTTTTCTTTTCTAAGAAATCTTTGCAGATCCAATGGCATTGAAGATTTTTTCCCCATGTTTTCTAAATGTTTTAACTCTATGTTTAGGTGTATGATCTATTTTGAGTACATTTTGTATGTGGTCTATGGTAAGGGTCTAGATTCATATTACTTCATTTGAATATTCAACTGTTTCAGCTCCATCTGTTGAAAAGACTACCCTTTCCCCACTGAATTAACTTGGCATCTTTTAAAAAATCATTTGATTATTTGTTTATGTGTGTGTGGGGGTCTATCTATGGACCCTTTATTTTGTTCCTCTGACCTTTATATCTTCTTTACACTGTCTGTGTTCCCTTATCTTTATAGTAAATCTTTTTGGAAATAGTATAAGTTCTCTAACTTTGTTCTCCTGTTTCAAAATTGTTTTGGTTATTCTAAGTCCTTTGCATTTTCACATACATTTTAGAATGAACTTGTCAATTTCTTTTAAAAAAAAAGACAGCTTTAATATTGTTTTATGATTTCACTGACTCTATAAGTCAGTTTGGGGAAAATTGGCCTCTTAATAATATTGACTCTTCTGATCCATGAATATGATATATCTCACCATTCAATTGGTGTCTCAGTGAAAAGAGAAATCTTAGCCTGTGGAGGCAAAGAGGCTTCCTTGACAAGGTGCTTGTGCTGGTTGGGTCTCTCTTGTCATTTCGGCCCACCTACCTCTGTTTCTTGGTAGGGAAGGGGAGTGCCTCCCCAGGCTGCCTGTTGTTGGATGGGATCTTCTAGATCAGTCCCCTTTGCCAGCGGTTCTGGCTTGCCTGGAGCTGTCAAAATGATTCCCTTTTAATCTGGGGAGAAGAATGAAACTACCTACTTTCTGTTGCTAGGTTGAGGGTTGGGAAACAGTGAGTCTGGATGGCCTTCTACTGTTGAATGGAGGGATGTGCTACAGTTGTTCCTCCAGTCCTGGGGTCATAAACCAGTTTGCCTTTTTCTTAACACTTTTCACAGTTCACTGTTGATTGTCTCATATTGTTTCATAGGAAGAATTTTACAGAGAGGAGCAGGGAGAAATGGCTCTACACCATATTGTATAAACCAATAGTTTGCTTTTGTTTTTTATTTATCTCATCTATACTTTTGGCCTCCTTTCCTCTCACCTTTTTGAATTTGAATGTACATTTTCCATATTCCATTTTATCAGCGCTATTGGCTTATTTACTATGCCTCTTTTTAAAATTATCATGTAGATGTTTTAAATTTACAGTAGGCTTCTTTAATTTGTCAAGTCTACTTTTAAGTAATAGATCATTTAACATTTAAAACACATGAGTGTACTTAAATTTCTCCTATTATGCACTGTTTTATCATATTTTCCATTTCTTTGTTCATTATCAATCTCACAATATACTATTGTGCTTACTTTAAAATTTCTTTTTAAATAAATTTGAGTGAAAAGTATTTTATATTTGTCTCCTTATTTTACCATTTTTGATGTTTCTTATTACTTGTGTGTATTCACATTTTCATCTGATATTTTGCTTTAGCCTAAGAGAATTTCATTTAACATTTCTTGTAATGCAGTACTTCTGGTAATGAATTTTCATAGGTTTTCATTTCTTTATTTGGAGGGGAGTTATTTTACCTTTTTGTGAAGGTTATTTTAGCTGGTTATAGAATTGTATGTTGGTAGTTTGTTTTCTTCTAAGGCTTTAAAGATGTCATTTCATTGTCTTTTGCCTTAGATAGTTTGTGATAAGAAGTCTGAGGAAATTTTTATCTTTGTTCCTCTGTACATGTTTTTTTTTCCCCCCTCAGACTCATTTAAACTTTTTTTTAAAACTTCTTTGTTCATATCTTTTTCAGGAAATTGATTATGATGTGCCTTAGTTGGGGTTTTTTGTTGTGTTTTTTTTTTTTTTTTTTTTTTTTTTTTTTTTTTTTTTTTTTTTTTTTGCATTTATCATGCTTAGGGTTCTTTGATCTTAGGGTTGTAGTTTTTGTCAGTATTGGAACCCATTTGCCTATTTATTTAAAAAATATTTTCCTGTCTCTCTTTTCTTCTAATACTTTAGTTACATATATTTTAGACCAGTAGGTACTGTGTCATGGACACTAAGCCTTTTATTTTATTTTATTTCATTTTATTTTGTTTTGTTTTTTCTGTTGCTGTATACCCCACAGCTATTTTCCATTATTAATATCTTAATATGGTACATTTGTTATAATTAGTGAACCAATATTGACACCTTATTGTTAACTGAAGTTCATATCAGTACTTTAATATTTAGATCCTTAACTTTTCCCTAATGTCCTTTTTCTTTTCCAGAATCCCATACCTATCAGCACTTAGTCCCAATTATACCCTCATCCTCATCCCTAACAACCACTAAATCTTCTTTCTGTCTCTATGGAGTTGCCTATTCTGAACGTTTTATATATAAATTGAGTCATATACTATGTGGCCTTTTTTTGTCTGGTTTCTTTCACTTAGCATTATATTTTCAAGGGTCATCCTTGTTATAGCATGTAAGAATACTTCATTCTTTTTTATGACTGGATAATATTACATTGTAGAGTTACCATATTTTGTTTATCCATCCCTAGGTTCATGGACATTTGGATTGTTTCTGCTTTTTGACTACTATAAATAATGCTGCTATGAACACATATATTACATGTTTTTGTGTGAATTTTTTTATAACTAGGAGTGGAATTACTAGGAACTTGCCAAACTTTTCCACAGCAGCTGCACCATTTTACATTCCCACCAGCAATGTATGAGGGTTCCTGTTTCGCTAATACTTACCAGCACTTGATATTTTGTATTTAAAAATTTTTAGGCATCCTAATGGGTGTGAGTGGTATCTTATTGTGGTTTTGATTTGCATTTCCTTAATGACTAATGATATTGAGCATTTTTCATGAACTTGTTGGCCACTAGCATATCTTCTTTGGTGAAATGTCTATTCAGTAGATTATTTCCCCATTTTTTAATTGGATTCTTTTGTTTGTTTTTGAGATATAAGTGTTCTATATATATTCTGGGTTGTATACCTTTATCGGGTATATAATATGCAAATATTTTCTCTCATACTGAAGGTTGTCTTTTTACTCTTGATAATGTCCTTCCTTTGATGCAGAAATGTTTTAAATTTCAGTCAACTCCAGTTTATCTTTTGTTGTTTGATTGTTTGGTTTCATATATAAGAAATTGTCTAATTCAAGATTATGATTTTCACCTCTTTCCTTCTAATAGTTTCGTATTTTTAGCTCTCACACTTAGGCCTTTGTCTATTTTGAGTTAATTTTTGTATATATTCTGAAGTAAATGTCTAACTGCATTCTTTTGCATGTCAATAACCAGTTGTCCCAGGACCATTTGCTGAAGAGACTATTGTTTTTCTATTGAATGATTTGGTACCGCTACCCGCATTGAACATTAATTGAGCATAGATGTATGGGTTTATTTCTGGACTCTAAATTCTATTTTATTGATCTATATGTGTGTCCTTCTGTTAGTACCACACTGTTTTGTTTTGTTTTTGTGGCTGCATCACGTGGCATGTGGGATCTTGGTTCCCCAACCAGGGATCGAACCCATGCCTCCTGAATTGGAAGCATGGGGTCTTATCCACTGTACCACCAGGGAAATCCCAGTACCACACTGTTTTGATTACTGTAGCTTTGTAATGAGTTTTGACATCAGAATACATGAATCTTGCAACTTTGTTCTTCTTTTTCATTATTGTTTCTGCTGTTTGGGGTCCCTTGCAATTCCTTGTAAATTTGAGGATCACCTCTTCCATTTCTGCAAAAAAAGCTGTTTTGATTTTGATAGGGATTACATTAAATCTGTAGATTGCCTTGGGTAATATTGTCATCTGAACCATATTAAGTCTTCCAGTCCAGGAACATGAGATGTCATTTCATTTATTTAGGTCTTTAATTCTTTCTGTGATGTTTTGTAGTTTCAGTGATTTTTGTGGGTTAATCTTGTATAGTGCCACTTGATGAATTGTTTTGGATTTAATCCCTTTTTGTGTGAATTTATTGGGATTTTCTATTTGTAGCTTCACCTCAAATGCCATCCATCACCTTAGACAACATCAGTCTGTAAATATTTTTGACAGATGCCCTCAGGAAGCAACTTTAGCACTGGGCCAGTTTTGAATTAGCTGAAAGAAATACAAGGCCTTTGAGCTGTGCTATCAGACAGGTCAGATAAATATAAGTGTTTGTGAATGGGGTCTGTTGTGATTCTTCTAATATTGGAAATGTGGGCTATTATTTTGACATTTTATTCCTAAGCTGGAGAGTGAGGACTGTGATGGGGGCAAGTTAGAATGTCCCACAGTTTCACTGTTCTTACCAAAAATCAGCCATGTTCCTTGAATTTGCACTCTGACTTGGATGCAAGGCTTTAATTAAATTCCAGATTTCATAACGTTGATCCTGACAGTTTTTGCCCATATTTTTGTTGCTTTTATGGAGTTGCATAATTTTGAGTTCCTTACTCCACCATTTTTGCTGACACCACTGTGATCTATTTTGAGTTAACTTTTTGTTAAACTTGTAGGTCTGTGTCTGTGGTCATTTTTTCAGATATGGATTTCTAGTTGTTCACTCCCATTTTTTGACAAGACTATCCTTTCTCCATTGAATTCTGATAAGAATGACCTGGGTTCCTAGAGATGACTCTCTAAAGGCACAGAGAAAGAATGTAAGTTCCAGGACTTCCCTGGTGGTGCAGTGGTTAAGACTCTGTGCTTCCAATGCAGGGGGCCCGGGTTCAATCCCTGGTCAGGGAACTAGATCCCACATGCATGCCACAACTAAGGAGCCCACAAGCTGCGACTAAGTAGCTGGTGAGCTGCAACTAAGGAGCCC
>NW_006789000.1:368334-377947 GCF_000442215.2 Lipotes vexillifer
GAGGGGGGGTGGGCAAAAAAAAAGGACCCAAAAAGCCACAACTAAGGAGCCCGCCTGCTTCAACTAAGACTCAGCACAACCAAATAAATAAATACATATTTTTTTTAAAAAAGAGAGGGCCAACTCTTAAAAAAATTTTATATATATATATATATATATATATATAAAGAATACAAATTCTACCAAGAAGGACTTTTGTTCCCTGAGTCCAGATATTTTACAATATCTATAACACTTTTGAGATGAATAGGGAAGTTTTTGGGATTGGTAAAAAGGTTAGGTGGGCTTTGAATTGCTTCTACAGCTGCATTTTTGTTCTTGCCAGGACTAAATTTGTAAGACAAGGACAGTTGTTCTTAATTCCTTAGAGAGTTGGGTTGCAACCTGAATGACATCAAGAAGCTAACCCACTCATCAGACAGTATTATCTTTAGCTTGCTCCCTTATGTTATAGAGGAGATCCTCAACCAAGATGGAAATCAAAAGATTCCATTGGTCTTGATTTAGAGCTGTTTCCCTTTGGAATGCTTTTCTTTCCTCTGGGTACACAGTTTCATTTTAGCTTAGGGGAGAAGGCCTTTAAAAAGTTCCTATGGGGCTCTGAATATCAGCTTCTAGTTTGGCCAACTTTTGATCATAGTGCCCCTTAAAAAATATTTTTTTCCCAATATCTTATCAGGTTTCAGCTGAGACAAACAGTAAATATACCTGTCAGTATTGAATAACCTCTTGGACACAAGAGGCCTCCCAAAAAGCGGGTGCAAAAGATACTGCCCTCCCAAGATGCAGAACCAGTCCCAAAGATAGCCAAAAGAAAGTAAGACAGTCCCTGTGGGAGCTAGCAATGGTTGATAGGATCCTAGCCGCAAATGGGGTGCAACCCACCTTTTCTGTCAGGCCACATTTTTTGGCCTCCAGCTTGACTGTTGAGTTGCCTGCATATGTAAGAACCAACAATTTCCATGTCCCAGGCATGCAGAAAACCAAGCCAGGTTCTCAGAACACAATATAAGACAAACAAGAAGGCAGTAGTTGTCCTTGGAAGAGAATGGATGACAACCAATGGGTATCTCAAAACCAAATTCACAAGAATCTGAATTTGGAAAGAAAGGGACAATATGAAATTTTATCTTTCTCTCTCAACCAGGCACTTCATAGATCTAGGACAGTTGACTCTGGTAAGAATTCTCACCCTTTGCTGGCTCTGCCAGTTTTCCTAGGATCCCATCTATAGGCTGTGGAGCAAGTTGTGTAGAGAGAGAGTTGCCCCAGAACCTGCCATACTTAGGCAGTTTTCCACTAATTTTTAGTTTTGTTGCAGGAGAGAGAAATGTCATGTCCTGGGACGTGTGAGTGAATCCCTGGGATGGACCACCAAGTGAGGGTCCTTAGCTTCAAGCAGGAAAGAATTCAAGAGTGAGCCAAAGTAAAGTTAAGGCAAGTTTATTTAGAGAGATACATATTCCATAGGCAGAATGCAGACGGGCTCAGAGAGTGGCCCAGGGGTATAGGGTTGTTAGTTTTTATGAGCTGGGTAATTTAATATGCTAATGAGTGGGAGAAATGTTTTAACTAGTTTGGGGAAAGGATGGAAATTTCCAGGAATTGGGCCACTGCCCACTTTCTGGCCTTTTATGGTCAGCCTCAGAACTGTCATGGTGCCTGTCGTGGCACTGGTGGGTGTGTCATTTAGCATGCTTATGTATTACAGTGAGCGTACAATGAGGCATAAGGTCTCCTGGAAGTCAGATCTTCTGCCATCTTGGGCCTAGTTGGTTCTAATAAGTTTCTGTCATTTTCTGTTTTTCTTAAAGTCCATGTCCCCCTTCTCATTCTTTTAGTGGTTGTGCCCTGCCCCACTTCGTTCCTGTCTCAGTTTCTCTTAGCTGTTTAAGGGAATAATTGCTAGAAGTTTGCTGGAGGATTCCTCAGAGTCCTGTCAGCCCTGGGAGTGCCCCATATGGTGTCTACTTTGGGGATGAAAATGGGGGCATTCAAGTTTTTATGGAAGGATTTGACAAAGGACAATCTTTTTTCCACTATCCCAGTTTATTACAAATGAGACACTAGTTTCTGGGCCAGTGTTTTGGTGATGGACCCCTAGGAGGGTGCAACAGGGGAGGCTCAGGTGTTCTAGGTTTCTGACCTTGGAGCTGTTGCAGCTATAAGGTGACTAACTTGGTAGTCTTCTGTTTATAGCCTTACAATGTCTTCAGAGTGGAAAGGCAATTAAGATAGAGAGTTAGTACACTGAGTACTCAGGTAAATGAGGGTAGAAGGGGAGTGGTCGGAGACACATCAGTCATTTAGTCTTTTGTTTTATGTACATTTTGTGTCTTTAATTTTTCATTAGCCTTTGTAATGAGTCTTTCAGTGATGCTATTTTGGAATCTTGAAGTCTTTTGGAGGCTTCTGCATATAAAATAAGTATCCCATTCTGTTTGTTTGATTTGGGAGCCCTTGCTTTCAAGTGTACTTCTCAAATGAATGATCATATCTAATTGGAACATTCCCCATAATGGCCATTGTAATTCTAGGTTATCTTAGTAAAATTTTGCCATTTTTGGGACCACAGCTTTTAGGAGCACAGTTCTTGAGGTGTGCTGGAAGGTGGCACACTCAATTCTTTGAAACTTGAAGATCCCATTTCTTTAACTAATCTTGGACCTCTCAGAACCATATTAATACCTAAGAGGGATGTGCCATTGAGTTGGGGATTTTGCAGTGCTTTACAGTGTACCTCATTGCATGGAAATTTTCTCGAGGTTGACAGCTGACCTAGTGTCAATCTAACCCATTCCATGACTAGCTTATTTTAGCACAGGAGTCTTAAGAATTAGGTGGCAAACACACCATTTAAGCGTTCAACCCATGCTCACCAATTTTGAAGGTTTGGTTTCTCAGTGAGATTCCCATTAATAACAGATCTGTTATTCCTTTACGTCATGTGTACATTAGCAGAAACCAACTGTAATTGAAGAAACAGAACTGTGGACACCAGCAGTAATCAAAGAAATGGTCCTTTGGAGTGGCCAAGAGAAGGCCTTAGCTGTACACCAACAAAACCAGCAGTTCTCAAAGTGGAACTATGGACTGATCCAGTAGAACCCAACAAAGCAGAATTGTGGACTAACCACATTGAGGGTTAAATGTAAAATTGGGAAAAAATAATCTAAAAGAATTCATAAAAGAAGAGAAAAAGGAAGGGAATGGATAGGAGAGGTAAAATTAATAGAAGGTACAGAGTAGATGGAATTTTAAATATATCAGTATTAATTACAGTAATTGTAAATTGACTAGAGTACAGAATTTTACAGACCCCATTTAAAAATAGTAACTACATTTTATTTACAATAGATATAAAACATAGTCATATACAATGAGTGAAAACAAAAGTATGGAAAACATTCTACAAACACACCAATAGAAAATTAAAGTAAAATTATCTGTATTCACAGGTGACATGATCTAATATATAGAAAATCTTAATTCACTAAAAAACAATTAGAACTAATAAACCAGTTCAGCAAGTTTGCAGGATACATCAATATACGAAAACTCAATTGTATTTTTACACATTTGCAAATAACAACTCAGAAATGAAATTTTAAAAGTCATTCTGTTTACATAGCATCAAAAAGAATAAAATACTTAGGAGTAAATTTGACAAAAGAACTGCAAAACTTATAATCTGAAAAATGCAAAACATTGTTGAAAGAAACTTTGAAATGACCTTTAAGTACCTGGGAAAAACATCTCACATTCATAGATCAGATGGATACAATAAAGATTACAGCTGAGATAAATAAAATAGAAAAACAAGACAAAATGTAAAAAAGTTCTTTGAAAAGATCAACAAAATTGGCAGACCTTTATTTAGCTAGATTGACTTTTTAAAAAGAATTCATATTACTAATATCAGAAATGAAAGTGGGGATATTACTAATGATTTTACAGAAATGAAAGGATTATACAAGAATAGTATGAGCAGTTGCATGACAACAATCTAGATGACCTAGATCAAATGGACAAACTGAAGAATTTGTCCATTTCTTCATGGTTGTCCATTTTATTGGCATATAGTTGTTTGTAGTAGTCTCTTATAATCCTTTGTATTTCTGCAGTGTCAGTTGTGATTTCTCCTTTTTCATTTCTGATTTTGTTGATTTGTGTCCTCTCCCTTTTGTTCTTGATGAGTCTGGCTAAGGGTTTATCAATTTTGTTTATCTTCTCAAAGAACCAGCTTTTAGTTTTATTGAACTTTGCTATTGTTTTCTTCATTTCTCTTTCATTTATTTCTGCTCTGATCTTTATGATTTCTTTCCTTCTACTGACTTTGGGTTTTCTTTGTTCTTCTTCCTCTAGTTGCTTTAGGTGTAAGGTTAGATTGTTTATTTGAGATTTTTGTTTCTTGAGGTGAGATTGAGTTGCTATAGACTTCCCTCTTAGAACTGCTTTTGCTGCATCCCATAGGTTTTGGGTTATTGTGTTTTTGTTGTCATTTGTTTTTATGTATATTTTTATTTCTTCTTTGATTTCTTCAGTGATTTCTTGGTTATTTAGTAGCACACTGTTTAGCCTCCATGTATTTGTGTGTTTTACAGTTTTTTCCTGTAATTGATTTCCAATCTCATAGTGTTGTGGTCAGAAAAGATGCTTGATACGATTTCAATTTTCTTAAATTTTCCAAGGCTTGATTTGTGACCCAAGATGTGATCTATCCTGGAGAATGTTCAGTGTGCACTTGAGAAGAAAGTGTATTCTGCCACCTTCGGGTGGAATGTTCTATAAATATCAATTAAATCTATGTGGTTTATTGTGTTATTTAATGCTTGTGTTTCCTTATTTATATTCTGTTTGGATGATCTGTCCATTAGGTAAGTGGGGTGTTAAAGTCCCCTACTATTATTTTGTTACTGTCGATTTTCCCTTTCACGGTTGTTAGCATTTGCCTTATTTATTAAGGTGCTCCTGTGTTGGGTGCATAAACATTTATAATTGTTATATCTTCTTCTTGCATTGATCCCTTGATCATTATGTAGTGTCCTTCCTTATCTCTTTTAACAGTCTTTATTTTAAAGTCTATTTTGTCTAATATGAGTATTGCTACTCCAGCTTTCTTTTGATTTCCATTTGCATGGAATATCTTTTTCCATCCCTCCACTTTCATTCTATATGTGTCCCTAGATCTGAAGTGGATCTCTTGTAGACAGCATATATATGGGTCTTGTTTTTGTATCCATTCAGCCAGCCTGTGTCTTTTGGTTGGGACATTTAATCCAGTTACACTCAAGGTTATTATCGATATGTATGTTCCTATTGCCATTTTCTTAATTGTTCTGGATTTGTTTTTGTGGGTCTTTTTCTTCTCTTGTGTTTCCTGCCAAGAGAAATTTCTTTAGCATTTGTTGTAAAGCTGGTTTGGTGGTGCTGAATTCTCTTAGCTTTTGCTTGTCTGAAAAGCTTTTGATTTCTCTGTCAAATTTGAATGAGATGCTTGCTGGGTAGAGTAATCTTGGTTGTACGTTTTTCTCTTTCATCACTTTAAGTTTATCCTGTCACTCCCTACTGACCTGCAGAGTTTCTGCTGAAAATTCAGCTGATAACCTTATGGGGATTCTTTTTATGTTATTTTTTGTTTTTCCCTTTCTTCTTTTAATATTTTTTCTTTGAATTTAATATTTGTTAGTTTGATTAATATGTGTCTTGGTGTGTTTCTTCTTGGGTTTATCCTGTATGGGACTCTCTGCACTTCCTGGACTTGGGTGACTATTTCCTTTCCCATGTTAGGGAAGTTTTCCACTATAATCTCTTCAAATATTTTCTCAGACCCTTTCTTTTTCTCTTCTTCTTCTGGGACCCCTATAATTCAAATGTTGGTGTGTATAGTGTTGTCCCAGAGGTCTCTGAGATTGTCTTCAATTCTTTTCATTCTTTTTTTTTTTATTCTGCTCCTCAGCAGTTATTTCCACCATTTTGTCTTCCAGCTCACTTGTTCATTCTTCTGCTTCAGTTACTCTGTTATTGATTTCTTCTGTTGTATTTTTCATTTCAGTTATTGTGTTGTTCATCTCTGTTTGTTGTTTTTTAGTTCTTCTAGATCTTTGTTAAACATTTTTTGTATTTTCTCAATCTGTGCCTCCATTCTATTTCCAAGATTCTGGATCATCTTTAGTATCATTACTCTGTTGCAGGTTTTCACCTTGCTTCTTCATCTGTGACATATTTTTTTGCTTTTTTTTTTTTTTTTTTTTTTTTTTGGTGTGTGGGATTGTGTTCCTGTCTTACTGGTTCTTTGACCTGAGGCTTCCAACAGAGTGTATAGGCTGTTGGGTAGAGCTGGGTCTTGGTGCTGAGATGAGGACCTCTGGGAGACGTCACTCCAACGAATATCCCCTGGAGTCTGAGGTTCTCTATTTGTCCAGTGGTTTGGACTTGGAGCTCCCACTGCAGGAGCTTGGCCTGACCACCAGCTTGTGAACCAAGATCCTGCAAGCCACATGGGGTGGCCAAAAAAAAAAAGAACAGTAACAAAGAATAAAATATAAAATTAGACTGGGAAACTAACAGATATATTAGAATATAAAAATAGAAATATAGATGAAACAACAACCGGAAGGTAAAACCACAATAGTAAAAAAGAGGAGAACAGCAACAACAAAAAGGTGAAAAAGGCCTTGGCTGTGGAGGGCCTGGCCTAATCAGAGGCAGTGTTTGGGTGGTGGGCAGGGTTTATGCTTAGGAGATACAGGGCTAGAAAAGGCCCTGGGGGGTGTGGGGGGGTGGGGTTTAAGCTCAGCGGAACAGAAGGGGCCCAGGCGTGCCCCTGCTCTCAAAGGGTGGGGGACCCTGCTTCGGAGTCCAGCAGGCTTCCTGGGCCCAAGTGTGTGGGGCAGACGTCCTCTGCTCCTTGTCCCACTCCAGTCCTGGAGGGCCCCACCCGCCTGTGTCTCCTGTTCTCGTCCTGGCTTCCTTCTTATGCCTCCAAGGCAGAGTCAAGATGGTGGTGTGGGAAGACTCAGAGTTAGTGTCTCCCCACAACACCGGTGCCTGCCAGATGCTGGTGGGGCACCTCAACACCCAAGATGTGAGGAACCCCAAGTGAACCAGTAGGATGTGCGGGGACTGGGGGGTGTGCAGAAGTGGAGGCCTGACAGGACTGGCACCCCTGAGGGGTGGCTGAGAAGGGGGAGGGGTTCCCACACCTGGAGGGACCCTCTGGGGCTCAGATCAGTGGGGAGCACATTGAGCATTTCCCCTGCCCAGCCGGCCAGGGAAGTCTGCCCTGCTCTCAGCCCAGGTCCTGTGCCCCCAGAGGCCCACTCCGGGCCGTGTTGATCCTGGGAGCATAGGAAGGAGGACGGGGGAGAACAGGAGAGGCAGGCAGGAGGGGCCCTCCAGGACCAGAGGAGCAGGAGAGGAGCAGCAGAAGGCATTTGCTCTGCCCATTCAGGCCCAGGAAGCCTGCTGGGCTCCCAGGCTGGGTCCCCTGCCCTCCAAGGCCCCCACCACAGGCTGCATTGGTCCAAGATGGCAGAATTTAGATTGGAGCAGCATTTAACAATTCTATGAAGCGTGGGCAATAAAATAATTTTACTAGTAATGTAGCTGGTGGAGTTGGGTATTCTATTTTGCTTTTGTTATTGGGTTGCATTAGTTAAGTATGACATAAAGATGTAGTTTATTATGAGATAGTGAGAAAATTAAAAAACGATACAGGGGGACTTCCCTGGTGGTCCAGTAGGTAAGACTCTGCACTCCCAATGCAGGGGGCCCGGGTTCGATCCCTGGTCGGGGAACTAGATCCCGCATGCCACAACTAAGAGTCTGCATGCTGCGACTAAGAAGTCTGTGTGCCACAACTAAGAAGTCCACGTGCCACAACTAGGACCTGGCTTATTTTGGCTCAGCCAAAATAAATAAATATATATTTTTAAATGATACAGGGAATACTGGCCACTGACATGGAAGAAAATACAGGAATACTGTGAGTAGGGATCACTTAATTTTAGACAATGTTTATTTCATAATTTACTGCTACATTCCATCAGGAAATTTGCTTTGATGTTACAACGATCCAGCATGTAAAACACATTTGAAAAAAAATTCTAATGCTTAGTCTTGTAACATATAAATATAATGCACATAATATATTGGAAAAACCCCCACCAACCCACATTGCTATATGCATCATTTCTGAAACACATACCATATATAAAAGTATACCTTTACATTGGCTGTGATGTTTTCAGCTCTAAGAAAACTTAAATTTGTAAAGCACCAGATAATAACTATCTTAGGCTCATCTTAGGCATGTGAGGCATAACACTCACCTCTGCTACTGTAATGTGAAGGCAGCCACAGGCAAAACAAGTACGACTGTTTTTTGCTTTGTTTTTGTATTAATGTTGTAATAAAATTTGTATTTATAGACACTTAAGTTTGAATATCATATAATTTTCACATGTCACAAGCTATTCTTTAATTTTTCTACCATTCAAAAACGTAAAACCATTCTTAGCTTGCAGGCAGTGGGCCAGATCTGAATCACTTGTGGAAAAATGTACAACCAAACCAAACCAAGGCACTACAGCAGTAAAGTGAGGGATGAATGCTGGTAGTCAACCTTTTATTTATTTTGCAACATAATTCAAGAAATACAAATTATAATGATGATAGTATCTAACATACAGCTCTTCCTGTGTCTCAGACACTATTCTAAGTGCTTTAAAAATATTAACTTATTTACACCTCACAGCAATCCTAACATATTGTTATTATCACTTTTTTTACAGAAAAGGAAACTGAGGCACAGACAGGTTAAGTGCATGCTTCATGCTGGAAACTGAGCCTGGGCAGTAGGAGTCCAGAGTCCACACTCTTAACCTCTATATCACATTGCTTCTACCAGAAAGAAAAAGGTAGTGAAGAATGTTTAGGACTCTCATACAAAATACAAATTCAGACAGCTCTGCAATCTGCTAAAACAACACTAAGACAGACGTTTCTTTACATAGCACTTTTTAAATTGTGTAGGGTGTTTTCAGCTGTTTTTAAAAATGAACTTAGGTTTTTCCTATAAATAAATGTATCCCTAATGTAAAATTTGGCTGACCATGAGTTGAAAAATTTACAAAAACATTTTTAGCTTCTTTCTGAAAGATTAGTTCAGTAAAACCCAAATCCATTCAGAAATAGGAGGAAAAGATGCATTATAATTTTAAAAGTATTGCACTTAAATACACATTCTATTAACAGGAGTCACTGCTGAGACTTAATGAGATATCTTCATATACATAAAAGTTACTGAACTAAGGGCTTCCCTGGTGGTGCAGTGGTTGAGAGTCCGCTTGCCGATGCAGGGGACATGGGTTCGTGCCCTGGTCCGGGAAGATCCCACATGCCGCAGAGCGGCTAGGCACGTGAGCCATGGCCACTGAGCCTGCACGTCCAGAGCCTGTGCTCCGCAACGGGAGAGGCCACAGCAGTGAGAAGCCCGTGTACCGCAAAAAAAAAAAAAAAAAAAAAAAAATTACAAAACAAAACTTGAGATTTTACTTCATGTAGATCAAACAGTTTACATAAGGTACTGACTTGGTTTTTTTTTTGGCTA
>NW_006789000.1:378119-381626 GCF_000442215.2 Lipotes vexillifer
AAAAAAAAAAAAAAAAAAACAGTTACTGAACTAAATAAGGCTACATATTTCCCTATGTACAGTTATGGATGGGTCCACATGCACATCAAACATCCACAATCTGTGTTCTGTAGCACACTGACATTCACACATAAGTTCTACATACTACAGGACTCTTCACATGTGTTTAATGATGTCACCTGGTTTTTCAATTTATTTGTGCTTTTTAAAAAGCTCCATATACCTAGATATTTGCAGGTTTCTTTAAAAAACAACCTTGTAATCAGATTTCTGCAACATGACTTCTAGTAAAAGTGTTACCCTAGGTACAGATTCTCTTGGAATTTTTGTTAAAAAGCTTTCACATATTTAAATACTTATAAAGGTTCTATACTTTATCATTGATCTGACATTCACCAAAACATCACTTCTTGATAAAGCGTTCCATATGTGTTTCAGTCTTTGTGATTATCCCTTTTTACAGTATTCTAAGTCCAACTGATATAAAAAGATTTCTGAATGGTCAGGATACTGATAGGAATCTCTCACTCATGTGAGCTTTTGGATGTCTAAATGATGGCTACCCTGACAGAAATTTCCTCACATTCATTTACTTACAGGATTTCTCTCGTATGGTTTCTATGCTGTACAATAAAGTATGACTTCTGAAAGAGAGGTTTCCCTCATGTTTTACAATTTGTAGTGTTTCTACCATCTACGTTGTCTGATACTTAGTCAAAGTCTGAAATATGGTAAAAATTTCTCCCTAAAAGATTTATAGACTTTCTCTCCATGATGAAAGACTGTGGCTGAAATTTTCCCATACTGATATTTCATAAGGTTTTTGTCTCATGTAAATTATCTAATTATTCTGAAGGATAAATTCAGACAGAAGAACTTCCCAATTTATACTCTTTATAACCTTTTCCCTTTGTGTGTGTCTTCTGATGTGCAGTGAGTTTTGATTTCTGGAAAAAAGTTTCCTTACACTCCTGACATTCATAGGGTTTCTCTCCTGTGTGTTTTCTCTGATGTATGACAAAATGTGATTTCTGAGAGAAGGATTTCCCACATTCTTTACATTCATAGGGTTTCTCTCCTGTGTGAGTCCTTTGATGTAATCTGAGGACTGAATTCACAGAGAAAGATTTACCACATTCATTACATTCATAGGGCTTCTCCCCTGTGTGTTTTCTCTGATGTTTAGTGAGGTCTGATTTATAGTAAAAGTTTTTTCCACATTTATTACATTCAAAGGGTTTCTCCCCTGTGTGAGTTCGCTGATGTACTGTTAGGGCTGACTTCTGGTAGAAGCATTTCCCACATTCCCTACATTCATAGGGTTTCTCTCCCGTGTGAGTTCTCTGATGAGTTTTGAGGTGTGAATTTCTAGAGAAGAATTTCCCACATTCCTTACATTTATAGGGTTTCTCCCCTGTATGTGTTCTCTGATGTACTGTGAGGTGTGATTTCTGGGAAAAGGATTTCCTACATTCCTTACATTCATATGGTTTCTCCCCTGTGTGTGTTTTCTGATGTACCATGAGGTATGCCTTAACGTAAAAGAACTTCCCACATTCAGTACATTCATAGGGTTTCTCTCCTGTGTGTGTTTTCTGATGTTCCATGAGGTGTGGCTTCTGGTAGAAGGATTTCTCACACTGATTACATTCATAGGGTTTCTCTCCTGCATGAGTTCTCAAATGTCTACTGAGAGATGACAGATGGTAGAAAGTTTTCTTACATTCTTTACATTCATAGGTCTTCTCTCTGGTAGTTTTCTGTTGTCTTGTGAGGTCTCCATTCCGAGAGACAGATTTCCCACATTCACTGGGTTTGTCCTTTGAATGAGTATGCTCATGTATTATGAGGACAGACTTCTGGCAGAAGGACTTCCCACATTCATTGCATTTATAGGCTTTCTCATTGGTATGAGTTTTCTGATGTTTTGTGAGTTCTCCATTCCTAGAGAGAAATTTCCAGATTCATTAATGTATAAGGCTGTTTTTTTTTTTTTTTGGTCTGCTGTGTATATTTTCCAAGTAACTCTGAGAACCAATTTCTAGAGATTTTTCCAATATTCATTAGATTCATAGGGCTTCTCCATTGTGAATATTCTATGTTGAAATACATTATGGCTTAACATTTGGTAGAAGGAATTTCACTTGCATTATAGGTCTCTCAACTGCCTGAACTCCACTTTGTGTAATAAAGCCTCCCTTATCGTGTAAGTAAGAAGAAACAAAAGACTGTTTCAAAGTTGTAATCTCCTGATCTTGAATTATAAAAAAGGTCTCTATTATGAAACAAGGCTTTCCCATTTGGATTATGTTCTTTGGAATTTTCTCCAGCATTAGTTTTTTCACATTATTAACTAGTGCTCTCTCACTTCTAGTACCCCCATCAAGACCCTTTCTTATGAAGCTTCTAATCTCAAAATTGAATTCTTGAACTTGCCTTGAATTTTTATCTTGGCTTTCCTGGTATCTTGCTCCTTGGTCATGAGTATTCCATAGGTCTTCTACAAAGGAATCCAAAATTTAATACCATATAAATCTTAACACATTATTATGGTCATAGGGTGGATTCTTAGGCTTCAGGCCAATATCCTCAAATGAAGGAACTCTCAAGTGCAAACTTCCTCTATCTCAGTGGTTTAGAAGAAACATAAATAACACTAAAAACTGCTATAGCAGAGGAGAAGGGACCTGGTTATAAACCCAAGTATCTTTGACACTACAAATATGATCTTAAAAACCTGGAGAAGGTTAAGCCAAAAAAAAAACAAAGAGGAGGGAGCAGAGAACAAAGGATATTCAAAGTGCTGCTGAACAGGAATGTGAGACACAGAGAATGCTGTGAATCCATTAAGGACAATGAATAGTAAGTAGGGTGAAAATAAAAATTAGTAGACAACTGTGTTCACTGGAAATATCAGAGGAAAGATTAAACTGGATGAAGAAGCTAAAGTATAGGTCTTTACCCACTCAAACCTAGTTTACTGTGTTAGGATTCCTAGTAATCAGTAGACTATAAACTTCCACTTTATTTCTCTTTACCCATATACAGCAATCTCGATGTCAACACTAAAGTGACTTTCTCAAAACATCCATTTCCTAATGTTTAGAGGAAAATTCCGCTCTGTCTAGTTGGCTTAATTTTTGCTGGTTCAGAAGACCCAGAAACACATACATCCAAAAGGAAAGATTAAAGAAAAGCAGAGTGCAAGCCATCCTTACAACAGAACGAATTCCCAGTTGTAGCACCAGAGATTTTCAATGCTGACCACCAAATACTGCATCTCCAAAAGAGAGTTACCTATGACTCAACACTAGTTTTATTCTGCTTTCATATCTTAGCTCCTACATCTCTGCTTCAATTTGCTACATGATCTTTAAAGAGTAATTATTCAACATTGTTCTAGAATCTTTATGGACCTTCATATTTATTCATCTTTAAATGCTTGAAAGAAAGTGTAAGATTATGAGGAAAGGCTTGGGGTTAGAATTTCATGGCATTTGTAGGGAA
>NW_006789000.1:381636-389553 GCF_000442215.2 Lipotes vexillifer
GTAGGGAAAACATAAAAAAAGTTATTTGATAAGGACATGTGCAAGGTTAACTTGAATAGTCATGAAATAAGATCTTATATATGAAAGACATTTAAGAGAGCAGATGAAATGAAAATTAACATGTGTTTTGGGGCCACAAGGAAAAATAAGAAACAGGGCTTCCCTGGTGGCCCAGTGGTTAAGAATCCGCCTGCCAATGCAGGGAACACGGGTTCGAGCCCTGGTCCGGGAAGATCCCACATGCCACGGAGCAACTAAGCCTGTGCACCACAACTACCGAGCCTGCGCTCTAGAGCCCACGAACCACAACTACTGAAGCCTGTGCGCCTAGAAGCCCGTGCTCCACAACAAGAGAAGCCACCATAATAAGAAGCCTATGCACTGCAACCAAGAGTAGCCCCCACTCGCTGCAACTAGAGAAAGCCTGCGTGCAGCAACCAAGACCCAACACAGCCAAAAGTAAATACATAAATAAATAAAAAGATGCAATAGGCAATAAAGCGCCAGACTAGTTCTTGACAGAAAATTGGGTGTATTTTGTATCAACTCCAAAATAATATAACCGATGAAAGGCATAATGATTTGTAAACTGATTTCAGAGTTTAAAGAGAGAATAGGAAATTAAAATGGGTGCTGAAAAAACTAAGGCATTTTGTTGTTAATGAAAGGAGGAAAATGGCATTTGACAAAATTTATACGGCAGATTTTAAGGTTATAGTTGCATACTTTAATGGCAAGGAGTAACTGGGAATTCTAGAAAAAAGACAAAATTAAAGTTTAAGTCAAAGTTAGTATATAGGGAAGAGAAGTAAATCTATTTAAAAAATGTCAAGCAAAAGAGGGAATTTAGATGGAGAACGAAAATTGGAATTGTGATTTATGTTGCTTACATATGCAGATCAAGTATCCTCAATCATTTCCAAAAGTACAGGGCATTTAAAAAAGAGATTCCTGAAAAAAAAAATTTCAAAAGTCAAAGGCACCAACCTCCTCACAGGTTATAATTTCTAACTTACCA
Organism: Lipotes vexillifer; assembly: GCF_000442215.2. Taxonomy (NCBI): domain Eukaryota; kingdom Metazoa; phylum Chordata; class Mammalia; order Artiodactyla; family Lipotidae; genus Lipotes; species Lipotes vexillifer. Next base: position 382,655 of record NW_006789000.1, read on the forward strand.
GGGTAGTTCCGACGTGGAAATTCTACTTCTAATATCCATGGCTCTTTTCCTTGCTTCAACTTGAAGACTGCATTTGGCTTATTCACACAATAACCTATTAATAGAAAGATAAAGAAAATAATACAAATTCCTTGGAATACAGCAACTCTGAAGGATAAGGAAGTGCAATTTAGGAGCAGAACAAGGAAGGTCCCACATAGGCTTGGCAAATTTAGATTGTATCAGTGGAGTGCATGGGGACACACATATTTTTCTGGTACCCAAAATGGATTCATCAACTTTGACCCCTAAAACAAAGCTAATATTCAACCCTATAGGGGACTTAACAAATTCCAGTAACTGAGAAAGGAAATGCAAACTACTGGGAGTTACAGATAGGGAAGATTTCCTCACCCACTGAGATGAGATGACGATAGTTCTCCTGCATCACTTCCCTATACAGGGTCCTCTGAGCAGCATCCAGCAACTGCCATTCCTCCTGGGTGAATTCCACAGTAACATCCTTGAATGTTACTGGTCCCTGAAACAACGTATTTCAGTTAAAACTGAAGCAATCAAAATACAGTACCATCAAAAAGACATGTGAACTGTTAATGTGCTAACTATAGTATTTATTCTGGAGAGTTAGATATACTGCCACCCTGCTTTATACATATATAAAATATTTGTTCAGTATATATTTACTCAGATATCACTCCATGCCTGGAACTCTGCCAGAGATACAGAGATGAATGAAAGCAACTATTCTTTTTTTTTTTTTTTTTTTTTTTTTGCGGTACATGGGCCTCTCACCGTTGTGGCCTCTCCCGTTGTGGAGCACAGGCTCTGGACGCGCAGGCTCAGCGGCCATGGCTCATGGGCCCAGCTGCTCCGCGGCATGTGGGATCTTCCCGGACAGGGGCATGAACTCATGTCCCCTGCATCGGCAGGCGGACTCCCAACCACTGCACCACCAGGGAAGCCCTGAAGCCCCAAAAGCACCTATTCTTGTCATCAAGGAGCTTACATGCTGACAGGGAGGCAAAGATTAAATTCTTAAATGCAATATGCATAGCAGGTGCTATGACAGAAGTATGTACTAGATGAAAGATGGTCACAAAGGATGGCCAAGATGGTGGAGGAGGAAGACTCTGAGCTGACCTCCTTCCACAGGCACACTAAAATTACAAATATTCACAGAGCAACGATCTCTGAAAATTATCTGAAGAGTAGCAGAAAATATTCCCCACAACTAAAGATATAAAGAAGGAACCACAATGACATGGGTAGGAGGGGCAGAGACACAGTATAGTCAAGACCCACACGCCCATGTAGGTGACCCACAGATGGGAGGATAATCAAAATTGTAGAGGTTCTCCCCAAGGAGTAAGGGGTCCAAGCCCCACATTGGGCTCCCCTGCCTGGGGGGTCCTGCACCAGAAAGACGAACCCCCAGAACGTCTGGCTTTGAAGGCCAGTGCGGCTTGAGAGCCAGAGGACTGTAGAAAACAGAGACTCCACTCTTAAAGGGTGCATGCAAAAATCTGACACGTTCCAAGTCACAGTGCAGAGGGAGTAATTTGAAAGAAGCCTACCTCAGACCCACTTGCTGACCTTGGAGAGCCTCCTGGAGAGGCAGGAAGCAACTGGAACTCCCCCTGGAAACACAGACACTGGCAGCAGCCATTTTGGGAGCTTGTTCTACCATGAGGACACTGGTGCTAATAGGGACCATTCTGGAGTCCTCCCTCTAGCCTAGCTGGAGTCTTCCATGCCCACCAATGGGTCATCACCAATCCCAGGACACTTCAGGCCATGCAGCCAGCCATGTTGGGTCCCATTCCAGGCACCCCATAGGCCGTGCAGCTAGCCAGGCAGGGACCCAGCCCCTCCCAACAGTGGGCCGGGAGCCACTGGATGAGGCAGGGTCTGGCTTCCAACAGGGCTGAGGGTCAGCCCTGCCTACTAGTGTGCCCACAACAGTCGGCCCCGCAACAAGGAAGGATTCATGTAGCCCACATAAAGGGAACCCGTAGAGCTTATAGCTCTGGTGATCAGAGGGGAGTATACTGCTGGGCCTCAGAGGACATCTCCTACATACGATTACTTCTCTAAGATTGAGAAATGTAACCAACCTACCAAATGCATGGAAATAAAAACAGAGAATTAGGCAAAATGAGGAGACAGAGGAATATGTTCCAAACAAAAGAACAAGACAAAACCTCAGAAAAAGAAGTAAATGAAGTGGAGATTAGCATTCTACCCTATAAAGTGTTAAAATATCTTTTATGAATATAAAGACAAAAACCTTTAACATATTACTAGTAAATCAAATCCAACAAAATAAAAAAAATAGATTATAATCTACACCATGACCTTATGTAATTTATCCCAGGAGTGCAAGAGTGGTTCAACATACAAAAGTCAATCAATTACAGTAATAGAGCAAAGGGGAAAAAGTAGAAGATCATCTTAATTGACACACAAAAAGTGTCTGACAAACTTCAACACTCTTTCATGATAAAAACACTCAGTAAACTAGAAATAGAAGGAAATTCCTCAAAATGATAAACAACATTTTTAATCCACCTCTACCCCAGGTAATAGCATACTCAGTAGTGAAAGACTGAAAACTTTCTCCTTATGACCAGGAACAAGTCTAGGATGCCAGCTTCTGCCACTTCTAATCCACACTGTACTGGAAGTTCTAGCCAGAGCAGTTTTACAAGAAAAGGATATAAAGGCACCCAAACTGGAAAGGAAAAAAAAAAAAACTATCTCTATTTGCAGATGACATTAATCTACATATAGAATATCCCAAAGAATCCACAAAAATGAAAACTAATAGAGCTCATAAACAAAGTCGGCATGTTGCAGAATTGTAAGATCAACCCACAAAAATTGGTTGTGTTTCTATATACCAGTAATGAAAATCCAAAAGAGAAATTAAGACAATTCCATTTAATGTAGCACCAAAAAGAATAAAATACCTAGGGATAAATTTACTCAAGGAGGTGTAAGACTTATACACTGAAAACTGCAAAACATTGCTGGAAGTATTAAAGAAGACCTAAATAAAAGAAATGACATTCTATGTTCATAGACTATAAGATTTAATATAGTTCAAGTGACAGTACTACTCAAAGGAATCTACAAGTTCAGTGAAATCCCTAATAAAATCCCAATGACTTCTGCACAGAAATGGAAAAGCCAATCCACAAATTCATATGGAATTGCAAGAAGTCCCTAATAGCCAAAACAAAATTGGGAAAGAAACAAAGTTGGAGGACTCACACTTATTTCAAATCTTACTATAAAGCTACAGTATCAAAACAGTGTGATTGGCATAAAGATAGACATATTGTGCAATGGGATAGAAATGAGAGTCTAGAAATAAAACCATACATCTATGGCCACCTGATTTTCAACAAGGAAGACAAGATCATTCAATGGAGAAAGAATAGTTTCTTCAACAAATGGCACTGTGACAACCAAATGTCCACATGCATAAGAACGAAACCTGACCTCTACTTCACCCCATATAAAAAAAAATTAACTCAAAATAGATCACTGACCTAAATATTAAGAGCTAAAACTATAAAACTCAGAAGAAAACATAGGAATAAATTTCCTTACCTTGAATTTGGCAATGGATTCTAGATATGACACCAAAAGTACAAGCAGTAAAAGAAAAATAAACTGACTTTATCAAAATTTAAAATTTTTATGGGGACTTCCCTGGCAGTCCAGCGGTTAAGACTCCATGCTTCCAATGCAAGGGGCACAGGTTTGATCTCTGGTCAGGGACCTAAGATCCCACATGGCACGTGGCGTGGCAGCCAAGGAAATATATATATATATATATATATATATATATATATATAAATTGTATGCATCATAGGATATTACCAAAATAGGAAAAAGACAAGTCACAAAATGTAATATAATATTTGCAAGTCACATATCTGATAAAGGTGTTATTATCCAGAATATATAAAATATACTTATAAATCAATAACAGAAAAGATAAGCCAGCCAGAAAATGGGCAAAGAAATTGAACAGACATTTCTTTAAGTTTCTTTAAGTTATACAAATGAGCACATGAAAAGATGCTCAGCATCATTAGTCCTTAGGGGAAATTCAAATCAAAATCACAATTATACCACTTCATATTCACTATGATGGGTGTGTTTTTTAAAAAAAAAACAAAACAGAAAATAACAGGTGATGGGGAGCTTGTGGAGAAACTGTAACCCTTATATATTGCTTGTGAGAATGTAAAATGGTACAGCTGCTGGGGAAAAGTTAAACATACAAATACCATACAACCCAGCATACTTGTACACAAAAGTTCGCAGTGGCACTATTCACAACAGCCAAAAAGTGAAAACCACCTAAATGTCCATCAGTGGATGAACAGATAAACAATTGTGGTATAAACATACAATGGAATATTATTTTGCCATAAAAATGAAGTATTGATACATGGTGTAGGGTGAATGAACTTGGAAAACATTATGCTAAGTGAAAGAAGCCAAATAGAAAAGGTACATATTATATGATTCCACTTATATGAACTATCCAGAATAAGTAAATGCACGGAGACGGAAAGTAGACTGGTAATTGCCAGAAGCTAAAGGGAGAGGGACTAGGTAATGATTGCTTAATGGGAATGGGGTTTTCTTTGGGGATGGCAAAAATGTTTTGGAACTATATGTTGTAGTGGTCCCACAACATTGTGGATGTGCTAAATGTCACCTAACTGTATGCTTTAAAATGGTCAATATTATGTGAATTTCACTTCATTTAAACCAACAAAACCTTCTAACAAAGAAATCTTCAGGTCTCAGTGGTGAATTCCACCAAACATTTCAGTGGTGAATCCCACCAAACATTTAAGGCAGAAACAATACCAATTATATGCAATCTCTTCCATAAAACAAAGAGGAGAGAACCGTTCTCAACTCATTTTATGAAGCCCACGTTATCCTGATACCCAAACCTAACAAAAGGATTATCAGAAAAGAAAACTACAGTGGTGGCTTTCACCTGTTTGTACCAGATCAAGAGTGCTGATTGTCAAATTTTGGGCAATTGATTAACATAATTTTGTAGCTTGAAATTAGCCCCAGCAGGGGTATTTATACCATAGAGATTGGTAAACAGTACAAACCAGATTTCTCTCCCAGTCCCCCAAATCTGATTAAACATTTACCACCAATAGTGACTACCAACCAATATCTTTCATGGTTATAAGTACAAAAATCCTCAACAAAGTATCAGCAAATCCACTACCTGATTTCAAGACTTATTGCAAAGCTATATTAATTGTGTTACTAGCAAAAGGATAAACACACAGATCATTGGAACAAAAACAGTATCCAGTAATAGAACCACACATATAATTTTGATAAAGGTTCAAAAGAAATTCAGTGGATAGTCTTTTCAAAAAACTAGTGCTGGAACAAATGGATTATTAAGCAAACTCCAGACTTTCACCAGTCTTTTCTTCAATGTCCCTTTATCTATTCCAGATCTAATTCAGGATACTATATTGCATTTAGTTGTCATGTCTCTTCTGGTTTGTGACAGTCTTACCTGTTTTATATGACCTTGACAATTTTGATGAATACTAAACAGATACTTTTTAGAATGCCCTTTAATTTGGATTTGTCTGGTGTTTTCTTTCCCTCTTGATTAGACTGAGATTTTAGGTTTTGTGGGAGAATAACAAAGAGTGCTTCTTATCACAATATATCAGGGGGTACATGATATCATGGGTGATGTTAACCTGGATCACTTTTTAAGGTAGTGTTTGCCACTTTTCTCCACTGTAAAGTAACTATGTTTCTTTTTCATAGTCTATTCTTTGAAAGCAAATCACTAAGTCTAGCTCATAACCAAGAAAAGAGGGAATAAGCCCCACCTCTAAGAGGGGGCAGAATCTAGATATATTACTTGGAATCCTTCAAAGGGCTCTCTTTTCCCCATTTATTTATTTATTCAATCATTTACTTATATCAGTATGTTCTCAAATATTTAATGCTTTGGGTTAGAATCCAATACCATGTTATTTATTTTGTTGCTCAAATTGTTCTAGCTTTGCCATGAGAAGCTCTTTTGGGTTGGTGCCCATGTCCATTTGACATGTCCCCATCACCCTGTTTTTGAGCACTTCCTTAATTTCTGACTGTACAAAATGCTCTGGACTTATTTTGTACTACCCTCGCCTCAGCCCCAAAATCAATCAATTTCTCTATGGAATTCTGGTTCCTTTTATTGTAGAATGATATTTAGAAACCAAGATCTGTGTGCTGGGTTTGCTCATGGCTACTGAGGTGTCACTGCTTATAGGCCCTCTCAGCAGACAGTTAGTAAATGTATGTTTGCATATTAACTCATGTATATACACATATCCTTAATTATTTCTGTATCTATCGTATACATGCTAAGTTAATATGTATTAAGATAACATATATACATTTGCTTTTCAATAAATGGCACAGGAAATAATGGGCATCTATATATAAAAATGAACCTCAGCCAATAACTTATACTTTATACAAAAATCAACTCAAAACCAATTATAGACCTAAATATGAAATGTTAAACTCCAAAATATTTTAGAAGAAAAGTCTTTGTGACTTCGAGATAAGCAAAGACTTTTTAGACATGATACCAAAAGAAACTAAAAAGAAAAATGTGGAGTTCATCACATGTTTGTGAAAGACACTGTTAGGTGAATGAAAAGAGTAGCCACAGATAGTGAGGAAAATACTTGAAAATCACAAATCTAACAAAGCATTGTACTTGTATCCAGAACATATAAAGAACTCTCAACATTCATTAAGAAAACAACCCTGGGCTTCCCTGGTGGCGCAGTGCTTGAGAGTCCGCCTGCCGATGCAGGAGACGCGGG
>NW_006789000.1:389620-406164 GCF_000442215.2 Lipotes vexillifer
CGGAGCCTGTGCTCCACAACGGGAGAGGCCACAACAGTGAGAGGCCCGTGTACTGCCAAAAAAAAAAAAAAAAAAAAAAAAAAGAAAACAACCCAATTTAAAAATGAACAGAAGATATATGGATAACAAACAAGCACATCAAAAGATTTTCAGTATCATTAGTCATTAGAAAAATGAAAATTAAAACCATAATGGGATAGCAATACACACCTATCAAAATGACTTAAAGAAAAAAAAAACCTGAAATACCAAGTACTGACAAGAATGGGAAGCAAGAGACTTCTCTGGTGGCTCAGTGGTTAAGAATCTGCCTGCCAATGCAGGGGACATGGGTTTGAGCCCTGGTCTGGGAAGATCCCACATGCCGCGGAGCAACTAAGCCCATGCACCACAACTACTGAGCACGCGTGCCACAACTACTGAAGCCCGTGCGCCTACAGCCTGTGCTCCGCAACAAGAGAAGCCACAGCAATGAGAAGCCTACGCGCCACAAGGAAGAGTAGCCCCTGCTCGCCTCAACTAGGGAAAGCCCACATGCAGCAACAAAGACCCAATGCAGCCAAAAATAAATAAATAAATTAGACCAAAAAAAGGAATGGGGAGCAAGTGGAACTCTGATACATTGTGATAAGAATACAAGCTACTCAGGAAAACAGTTTGGCAGTTTCTTATAAAGTTAATTATAACAGGACCATATGACATGGTAAGCACATGCCTAGGTATTTACCCAAGAGAAATTAAAATCTGTGTACACACAGACATCTGAATGCAAATGTTTATAACAGCTCTTTTCATAATTGCCAAAAAAACCCAGAAACAACCCAAATATTTTTCAGCTGGTGTGTGGGGTATACACATACAACTGAATATTATTTAGCAGTAAAAAAAGAACTACTGATATATGCAACAGCATGATAGAATCTCAAATCATCATGCTAAATGAAAGTAGGTAGTCTCAAAAAACTACAAACTATGTGATTCAATTTACATGACATTCACGAAAAGGCAAAACTATACAGATGAAGAATAAATTGGTGATTGCTAGGAATTAGTGATGGGGAGACTACATAGAGGGAACCAAGGAAGTGCTGAGGTGATTAAACTGTTTCTGTATCTTGACTGTGGTGATGATTACATGTCTTTATGCATATGTCAAAAGTCATTAAAATGTACATCCAAAAAAAGTGAATTTTGCTGTAAGTCAGAAAGTAAATAAAAATAAAAACAAAGTACAAAACTAAAACCACTTCACACCCATGACACACCCATTACTACTCTCAAAAAAAAAGAAGACACAAAGAAAATCAGAAAATATCAAATATTGGCAAGGATGTGGAGAAACTGGAGCCCTTGTGCATTGCTGGTGGGAATGTTAAGTGATCCAGCCACTATGGAATATAGTACGGCAATTCCTCAAATAAAATTAAACATAGAATTACCATATGATGCAGCAATTCCACTCCTAGTTATGTATCCAAAAGAATTCAAAGCAGGGACACAAACATATTTGTACACAATGTTCATAATAACATTATTCACAATAGCTACAAGGTATAAGCAACCCAGGTGTCCATCAACAAATGTAAACAAAATTATGTACATTACATAAGCAAAATGGAATATTATTCAGCCTCTAAAAGGAAGGACATTCTGTGACAAGCTACAACATGGATGAACCTTGAAGACATTGTTCTGACTGAAATAAGCCAGGACAAATACTATGTGATTCTACTTATACAAGGCACGTAGAGTAGTCAAATTCATAGAGACAGAAAGTAGAATGGTGGTTCCCAACATATGGGGGGAGTGGGGAGTTAGTGTTTAACTTGTGCGGACTTTCAGTGTGGGATAATGAAAAGAGTTCTGGAGATGGATGGTGGTGACGGTTGTACAACAATGTGAATGTACTTAATGCCACAGAGCTATACATTTAAAATTGGTTATGATGGCAAATTTTGTTATGTGTATTTTTTTTTTTTTTTTTTTTTTTTTTGCGGTACGTGGGCCTCTCACTGTTGTGGCCTCTCCTGTTGCAGAGCACAGGCTCCGGACACGCAGGCTCAGCAGCCATGGCTCACAGGCCCAGCCACTCCACGGCATGTGGGATCCTCATGGGCCCAGCCGCTCCACGGAATGTGGGATCCTCCCGGACCGGGGCACGAACCCGTGTCCCCTGCATCGGCAGGCGGACTCTCAACCACTGCGCCACCAGGGAAGCCCCTATGTGTATTTTACTACAATTAAAAATAAGTCAACTATACTTTAATTTTAAAAAAGAAAAATAAAAACAACAAAACCCCCAAAACACATTAAAAATAGCTATACAAAAGCATCAAATATTAACTTAAGCACTAGAATTTGAGAGGTAAAGATCCAAGAAAAAAGTGAAATTAATTACGATGAGGCTTATACCTCTGGTTAGCATTTTCAGGGCATTTTCCAGTTTCATAGCCAGGGCAAAAATGTAGAGCAGAAAGCAGCTCAGAGCCAGCATCTCTAAAATAAGCATAAAGAAAGAAATTCTGAATAGAAACAAATTCTGAGAAGCAAAGGAGAAGTTGATCTTAACCTTAACGAGAACAAGCCTCTAACCTAGTGTTTTCTAAAATCAGAGATCTGAGAATCCAAAGGTGAACAAAAGATAAAATTCAGAAGAGACAAATATTTCAAAAGACAACAGAAAACCACAACTTATTTCATTCTTGGGGGCAAGTAGGGAAGAGAGGAAACTGGTTCAACTTTTAACAAACTTTTAATGTTTGCTTATCGTCTTGTGTGATGTATTAGCATCCCTAAGACCCCTGGTCACAAAGCAAGTCAACACCAACTTGCCTTTTGATACTACCTGGTGACTGAGTGGGAGTTTCATATTCAAGAGGTCCCCAAACATAAGCTTAGTATCTGTAGAACTTTTTTTTTTTTTTTTTTGCAGTACGTGGGCCTCTCACTGCTGTGGCCTCTCCTGTTGCGGAGCACAGGCTCCGCACGCACAGGCTCAGCGGCCATGGCTCACGGGCCTAGCCGCTCCGCGGAATATGGGATCCTCCCGGACCGGGGCACGAACCCGTGTCCCCTGCATTGGCAGGCGGACTCTCAACCACTGCGCCACCAGGCAAGCCCCCTCTGTAGAACTTTTTTACTTCCTATCAAATGTCTCAAAGTGGTCAGTTTATTTTAAGTTGGGGAAGCAGTTTCTGGAACCAAAGGAAAGTTCCATAATTTCTATGGATGCTCTGAAATACAAACACTCACCATTTTCCCCCCACAGGCCTTTACTGAGTGCATGGCCACAACCTTCCAAAGGCTGGGAGCAGAGCACCAGGGCAGGAAGAGATGTCTCAGGTGCTTAAAGCTCTACAGGGCAGCAACTCCTCAGTCCCCCAAAAGAAAAGCCGGTGGCTAAGCTAAAAGCACATCAGTGGAGCTTTGGTGGTGTTCACAACCCAAGCCCCGCTGAAGGGAAAGCCTTGATACTGCCCTCAATCATGTGAAGCTTGATGGTGAACAGTACCTCACTAAAGCCCAGGGCCATCTCAGCTACATATCTGACTTAGTGAGCAGACAGAGGAAGGGATGTGACTTTTTCTGGAGGTATTATTTACTTCAATCCCTACTGTACTTTTACACATAATGTCTAGCACATAATAAAGAAATAGGAGACATGCAAAGAAGTAGAAAATTTTGATTCATACTGAAGAAAGGAGCCTATTGAAACAGACCTACAGATTAACCTAGATGTTGGGATTAGCAGATAAGGATTTTAAAGTAATTACACTAAAACTAAATAAATAAAACTAAATGACCTAGTGAAAAAAATTTGAGAATATAAATGAAATGATGCGGAATCTTAGCAGAGAAAGAAAAACAAAAGAAAAAACAGGAATTTTTAGAACTGAATGATACAATACCAGAAGTGGATTCTACAGGCTATGAATGAAGAGAATTGACAGAGCAAAAGAAGGATGCCATGAACTTGAAAACAGTCAGCTTAATAGAAATATCCAAACTAAAGGACACACACACACAAAAAAAACCCAAACTGAACAGAGCATCTGAACATTTAGGACAATATGTACATATTTCAACACTATGTAATTGGGATTTTAGAAAGAAAAAGAGAATGATGCAAAGAAACTATCTGAAGAGTGAGTTCCAAGAGTTTTAAAAAATGATAAAAGGCAACAACCTACTGGGCATATACCCTGAGAAAACCATAATTCAAAAGGAGTCATGTACCAAAATGTTCACTGCAGCTCTATTTCCAACAGTCAGGACATGGAAGCAACCTAAGTGTCCATCAACAGATGAATGGATAAAGAAGATGTGGCACATATATACAATGGAATATTACTCAGCCATAAAAAGGAACGAAACTGAGTTATCTGTAGCGAGGTGGATGGACCTAGAGACTGTCATACAGAGTGAAGTAAGTCAGAAAGAAAAACAAATACTGTGTGCTAACACATATATATGGAATCTAAAAAAAAAAAAAAGAAAAAAAATGGTCAGAAGAACCTAGGAGCAAGACGGGAATAAAGATGCAGATCAACTAGAGAATGGACTTGAGGATACGGGGAGGGGGAAGGGTAAGCTGGGACAAGGTGAGAGTGGTATGGACATATATACACTACCAAACATAAAATAGATAGCTAGTGGGAAGCAGCCGCATAGCACAGGGAGATCAGCTTGGTGCTTTGTGACCACCTAGAGGGGTGGGATAGGGAGTGTGGGAGGGAGGGAGACGCAAGAGGGAAGAGATATATGTTTATGTATAGCTGATTCACTTTGTTGTACAACAGAAACTAACACACCATTGTAAAGCAATTATACTCCAATAAAGATGTTAAAAAAAAAAAAGGCAACAACCCACAAATCTTTGTCATCCTTCAAAAGGGATAAATGCAAAACAAATCATGCCTGTGTGCATCATGGTCTAACTATTGAAAACTAAAGATAAAATGAAAATCTTAAGCACAGAGGAAAAGAACACATTATATTCAGGTGGATAACAGTAAGATGAAGACTAGCTTCTCATCAGAAACAACAGAAGCCAGAAGACAAAGACATCCTAAAAATGCAGATACAAAGAAAACTCTCGACAAAGTTCTATATCCGGCAAAATATCCTTCAAAAACCAAGGTGAAATAAAGACATTTTCAGAAAGACCAGCCAAGTAAATTTGTAACCATCAGTGCTGAAATAATACATGAAATAATTAGTTGCTTAGGCTGAAGGGAAAAGATATCAGAGAGAATCCCAGACCTGTAGGAAGGAATAAAGAGCTCCCAAAGCAGATATGTACATAAACACAAAAGAGGTTTATTTACACACACACACACAAACACACACACGTTTCTTTAAAAGATGAATATTGTTTAAAGCAAAAATAACAAGTATTGGGGGTTAAAAATATATGTATAAGTGAGATATAAGACAAGGACCACAGGGTGAGGAGGCTGTAAAGAGAATTATACTGATAAAAGTTTATTACACTGTTCATGAATACAGTATTTGAAGACACCATTATTTTAATGGTGCATGTTGTAATCTCCAGATTCAGCAATAAGCAAAATAACACACAAAAATAAAGCTTCAAAGTCAGTAAAGGAGATACAATGTAATACACAAAATACTCAAATATTCAACCCAAGGGGAGTACAGTAAATCTAATTAGGATAAAAAGAAATATAAATATAAACATACTAGGATAAAAGATATCTTAAAAAGCAGCTAGCCCAAAACAGACAAATTTATTTCAAAGGTGTGACAAGTTAACAGGTGAATTTTCAATAGTACCAGTAGTAGAAGACAATGAATGCTTTTCAGTGTTTTAAAAGGTAAGAACTGTCAACCAGTATTTCTATACACAGTGAAAAAGCTCTTCGTGGATATTTCATATAAAGAAAACTGAGAATTTTCCACCAGCAGACCCTCACTAAAACAACAAGCAAGCAGAATAAAAACAATAACTATAAAGGATGTTTTCAAACAGCAGAAATTGATGGCAGCAGAACTTGAGAGATGCAAGAAGGAATAAAAAAGACTTTCTAATCTGGCCAAAATGCCTAAAAAAATCCAATTTTCTGCACAAAATAAATTTTTCCAAGAGTAGGTAGTGATGACTGTACTTAAAACTCCTTCAAAAAACAAAAAGGCTCACTAGTTATTTCTTTTCTTCCAGACTGACCATTCAGCAGTTAATTACAGAGCATAAGGTAAGAAAAACATCATGTGCCACACCTGAACAAATGCTGGATAAGGAAATTTTCATATATAAGGTATAAATGTGTTCAAGACTGACCAAAGCAGAACCATAGAATAGATTAAATTTTTCTAGAGTCTCTTTCTTTCCACCATCAGGCCTAAAGGCTATGATCTCTAATTAATAATAGATAATGTCCACACTGAAAATTTATGTTATAGTAATAATAACAACACTTCAAAAATTGGCTGTGAGAATTATGTAAGATAAACTATCTCAAGGGCTTACCAAAGGGCTGGGCATTTAATTAATTGCTAAATATGCTGTTTTGTTTTTAAAAATTAAGTTTAAAAAGCAAAGAAATGGTTACCACAGAATTCAGGATTCCTTTTCTCTGGGTAATGGTGGGGTGAGATTAAGGAAGGTCATACCAGGGCTTCAAAAGTACTAGTAATTTTCATTGCTTAAGCCAGATATGGGATACAGTGGTGTTACTTAATCAGTATTTCCTAAATTATACATATACATTATGTATATTACTTGCATAAAGTATGATTTTTTTAATATTTAATGAACCAATAAAATCAAAATTCACGTCTTCTACAGCCTACAAAGTCATATACATTCTACTCCCTTCTACCTCTTAGATCTTACCTCTTACTGTTCTCCCCCAAGTTCACTTCTCTCTAGTTTCAGTATCCTAATTACTGTTTCTGGAACATGCCTCAGGGTGTATGCATTTGCTATTCCTTCTATGTAGTATGCTCTTCCTCCAGATTTCTACCTGGCTGTCTCTCATTTAATTCAAGATATTCCTCAAATATTACCTTTTAGAGTGGCATTCCCTAACCAACTTATTCTCTGTTCCTCACTTCTAACACTCTGTCCTCTTAAACTGCTTGAGTTTGCCTCTGAGCAGATACATCAGAAATATTACTCAAATGTTGACACATTTTATTATTTAGTATTAAAGAATCACATTTGTTAATATCCTTACCAATCTCATCAGAAAAGTCTTTAAGTATCAGCATTTGTCAACTTCACAAGTTTTCCAACATACTAACTTTCACTTGAAAGCGCAACTTTTAATATTAGCAACAAATACTAAGTTATTTTCCTTGAAATGACAGGCTCACATCACTCATTGTTGAGAAAATGTTTGAATACCGTAGTTTGTCTGCCAGTTGCTCTTTCACATAAAAATGATATTCCATGAAAAAAAGTGGCTAGGTGAGCTCACAAATCAATCGCACAAGTGCTTTTCCTCAAGACAACCAACCATCATACTTCAGTATGCCGCAAAAGTACTTTAGGTGAACTTGCCATTTCATCCCACTGAATATTAAAAAGATGTGTACTCAAGGGTCAAGATTTAATAACATTAGTAACTTTTACTGTTTCATCAAGGATATCCTTAAGTAAAGGTGGCAGTTTTTTTTACTACTGCAGAGGAAGACAATGTCATTGTTGTCATCATCCTGATGTATGCCAGATAGGCAGCAATCTATTGCTTTTACACCATCAGTGCTAATGTCATCAGTGTAAAAGGCAATTTGCATCCTGGTATTATGTTTTGACTTCACAAACCCTCGGAAAGGGTCTTGGGGCTCCCAGACCACGCCTTGGAACTGCTGTTGTATTCAAACAGTATTTTCCCTGAAGGTGATTTTTAATGATTTCCACTTTTCTAATTTAATATATGGGCTCTCTTTCATAAAATTCACTGAAAACACACACACACAGAGTGAAATAAAGTTAAGAGGTAAATAAATGACTCACCCGGAACTTGTTCATTTTCTGCTGCTATTGGAAAGTATAGAAACTATGAAGTCAGAACAGGGAAAGTTGGAAGACAAAAGTCATAAGAGACCTTATCTTGCAGTCAGGAATCACCTGTGAGAAATTTACACATAACATTTTAGTAAAAGATAAACCTCTGGGAAAATGTCTCTTTGAGCCATGAGAAGGAATAGGAAGGACCATGATAAAGGAGTACCCACCTGTCCACTGGTGACTCTCATATAATCTTGATGAATCTGGGACAGTTTTGAATCTAAACATTTCTTTCCTATTGGCTGTTTTGAAAATTATATGTCCATTACTAAATAACACAAAAGAATATAAAACTTAAATGTCCAATAATAGCAGATTAGTTAAGCAAGGTATATAATATATATCCAAAGTATGGAACCCTATGCTGACATTACAAATGATGTTGAAGAGAAACATCTATTGATATGGAAAATCTTTTAAGTTACATGTCATAACAATTTTTCCTATTGATACTATAAACACCACAAGGTTAGAAAGTCTTCAGAGCTCTCGAAAATAAGATGTTTCATCTCTCTAAATTTCAGTTTCTCCAGAATCACTTGCCAAAAACCCTACTTTGACTAAAATATGGTACAGTGACAGGGAGGCTTCGGTTCTATGCTAAACTCTGCTATTAACAAACCTAGTGACTATCTTAGTTTCTATGTTATTATCTTTTTTTTAACATCTTTATTGGAGTATAATTGCTTTACAATGGTGTGTTAGTTTCTGTTGTACAACAAAGTGAATCAGCTATACATATACATATATGTCCATATCTCTTCCCTCTTGCGTCTCCCTCCCTCCCACCCTCCCTATCCCACCCCTCTAGGTGGTCACAAAGCACCGAGCTGATCTCCCTGTGCTATGTGGCTGCTTCCCACTTATTTTTATCTTTAACATGAGAAGGAATTAGGTAATTTTAACAATCATGTACTATTCTGATTCTATAAATCTTCATTCAGTACCACAAATCCAACAGAACCCCAGAATTCACTGTCCCCTCCAACCCTGGGCTGGGGCCTAGAGTAAAATGTAATTAGGCCTTGATGAATTCTGACATGGCCATCTAAACTGTTGACACTAACACAAATATAACTTCTAAAATAACAATTTGGCACCATAATCCCAAAATAGGCACTTGGGGAGCAAAAGGTGCCAAATGCCGAGGGCCTTCTCATATGCAGAAGAAACCACTTCCAGCTGCCCTGGTGCTTACATGATGCCTACTTACTAAAGCCTAGATACACCATCCAGTCAGAGGCGTTATGATATCACTTTCATCATATGGAGCATGGATGAAATCGCAGTTTTCATCTTTTAAAAAGTCTGTCCCATTTCCCCTGTGGCCTGGATAGGATTCTCAGCTTCTCCATTAAAACTTAAAATTCAGGGTTTCAACTATGGTTTAAATTCACATGTGTAACAGTCGTCTGGGTATCGAGACAGGTTAGAGAATGCAGGAAGAGTCTTAATTAACCTTTTACACAGGAGTTCTAAGGAAGCCTCAAGAATTTTTGAAAATAGAATACTACATTGTACGATTAGGTCCACTACACTCTACTCTGGTGGTGCTCAGGGACAATCAATGGATTAAATACAACCCAAGGCTGTGGATTTTAGGGAGGAAAACAGCATGAAATACAGAGTAAAACAAATCCCTGCTAATGATGGCTAAGCCAGTTATCTCTCTGAACCTTCGGTACTTGTATTTATTAAAATGGAGGTGGTAAATACGGATTCAAAGGATGGTTATGATGATTAAGATGATTAAATGAGCCAATAATGAAAAGAACAGCATACCTTTTAATGAGAAAAGCAGCTCACCTTTATTGAATCCTTACCGTACTTTATATACACTACCCTATTCAATACAAGAAACGACCCTAAAGGCTATTATAATTTTACAGATGAGTATCCGAGTCGTACCCAGATTAACCTGCCCATTTACCGGCGGGCGCTGGCCTTAAGCCCGGGCCCCTCAGGCTTTACAACCCACGTCTCCAGCAGCCTGCGCCGCCCACGCGCCAGCGCCGACGTGACGGGTTTGGCATCCACGTCACAAACGGAGGTTCTCGCGCACGTACGTCCCGCTATAAGCCCGGCGCCCCAGGCCTCCTCCAGCTGCCCCTTTCACGCAGGTCGAGAAACAAGGCTTCTGGGGAGGAACCGCACTGCGGACAGCCAGCCTCCCCGCCAGGCCCCCTGCCTGGCCTCCTCCCCAGTCCTCCTCGGAGGCCAGTCCGGCGCTCAGAGGGGGGAGCGGCGGCTGCCAGGGTCTCCGACTCGGCGCGGCCGCGGAGACCGGCTTCCCCCCGCCCTCGGCCTAGCGCCCGCACCGAAGCCTCCGACACACCTGCAGGGGCTCGGCCTCAGCTCCCGGCCCGCGAAGGTTCCAGGCCCCGCCCTCTGCGGCGCCGAGCGGACTGGAGGCGCCTGCGTCCTCTCCCCGCCTGGGAGCGAGACGGAGAATGGCGGCTGCTGAGGGGAGGTGGAATTGCTCATGCGCGGAACACTCCCGCGCCCCACGCAGGCACTGCGCGTCCCGGGAGCCTCCCGGAGCCTCCACTTCGGATGACGTCACGAGGGTCGGCTTCTTCCCGCGGTCCGAGTGTTTTCTTCTGGTCCGGTCCTTTCCTCACTCGCAGCGGTAACAGATTAGAACTGGCCACCCGCTTGAAAGCAGGAAGCTACCTTGAGGTAGTGCGATGAATATCGATAGTAATCGAAAGGTAGTACTCGGAACTAAGTACAGTAGTACATTCAAAGAATAACACCCTGTTACAGCTGACTTTATTTTAGGAGTATTAGCTTTCAGAATTATGGAAATGACATATGAAACGTGATGAAAACATGAATAAGCTAAAACAGAAGACGAGTCGCACACATCCCACTTTACAAAAGGAAAAAACCTCGCTTAATGTTAGGTGCACACTCTTCTGCGATTTTTACTCAAATTTTACGCTAATGGTATATTTTGACTATCACTTCACTAAGGAATATATACTGAATGTATGCTGATTTTCTGATCTCACTTTATGACATCAGTTTACTCTGGGCCAACAATAGAAATGTTTCCTCTCAAAGTAATTACAAAAATACTAAATTTTTATAATAAAATTAACTTTAAAAACGTGGAATCCATATAGAGAAAATATATATACATATCTGAATAATGTGTGCACATGTGTGCATAGCTGTATACACACACACCAGTATCTTCGGTGGGAGGTGTTGGGGAAATGATTAAAAATAGTCTTGCCAACCCAGAAAATCCTCTCCACAAATGGAGAAAGAAAAAATTATTATTATTAATTATTTTATTAATGAACTAAGCATTAAACTAGACTGCAATGCGCATTCCAGGCAATCTGCTAATGAGTTTGCAGACAGAAATATCATACTTTTATGTAGCCAGGCAGATACAACCCTTTCTATGTACTAAGAGAACTTGACAACACCATTTACTACACATTGTTCATCCTAAATTCACACGGTAATTGGGGTGGCCATTTCTATTAGTTAATTGCCTTTATCCAAATGAAAAGTAAAGCTTCTTGCATCTCTATGACAAGCAAGTATCTACAACTTGTAGCCAAAAGCCTAGGAGTTTACCACAGACACAGGGAGATGGGGTGCTATCGTCCTTGATGTTTATTTACATTTCAAAGACATAGCTCCAAGGCCTTTAACAAAGATATTCCTGGGTTGTAAAACTAACAAGAGGTTTATTTACTTTTTAAAAACATTTGCATGCATCTCAAAGGGACAGAAAAAAGGATTTCAGTTACAAGTTTTCTCAAGGAAATGCTCTAAGAAAAGAGGGGAGGAAAATCTTTTCCCCTTTTTGAACCAGGGAAAATTCAATTTTTTAATATTTGTATTTACTCTTACAGGAAACTATAAAACTTAACAATTTAAATCAAAATGACAATTTTTTTCTGAGAGTTTGGTTTTGTTTTCCTTGACAATTTTAAACTTCATCAGGAAATACATAACCTCAGAGAATAGGGAGGAAATTTTATTGGAAATGCATATTATTATAAACATAATTTAAAAGTTTGGTGCTGGCTTCAAAGAACGGAAACAGATCCAAATACATAAGAATTGAGTATATGTTAAAATAGTTATTTCAGGGCTTCCCTGGTGGAGCAGTGGTTGAGAATCCGCCTGCCAATGCAGGGGACACAGTTTCGAGCCCTGGTCCGGGAAGATCCCACATGCCGCGGAGCAACTAAGCCTGTGCGCCACAACTACTGAGCCTGCGCTCTAGAGCCTGCGAGCCACAACTACTGAAGCCTGCGTGCCTAGAGCCTGTGCTCTTCAACAAGAGAAGTCACCGCAATGAGAAGCCCATGCACCACAATGAAGAGTAGCCCCCGCTGGCCGCAACTAGAGAAAAGCCCGCGTGCAGCAACGAAGACCCAACGCACCCAAAAATAAATGAATACATAAATTTATTTTTTAAATTGTTATTTCAAACAATGGAGATAGTTTGGAATGTTCAGTTAATGATTTGAGAAAATAAGGTTAATGGTACATGAATTCAGCATGTAAATTTAAAAAGTAAACCATCAATTACCTAGAATATAAATAAAAGATTTTAAAGAACATAATTTGATATAGCATGAAACAAAAGGCAGAAACCAGAAAGGATATAACAGAAAGTTAAAACAAAAACTGAGAAAATATATTTAATAATTACGAGACAGAGATTTCACTTGATAAACTGTTCTTACAAATCAGTTGAAAGATGAACATCTAACATGCAATAAAAATAGAAAAAGAATATCCTGCTGCAGCTTTTCATTCAATCTACAATGCAGTGGACTGCCAGATGCCTCAATATTCTATTTACTGTTGCAAAAGAAAATATATGGACAACTAAACTATGACATACCATTTACTTTAAGATGCATTACAAGATCCAATTTCAGAGCTGTTAAAATACGAGAAAAAATGCATGTCTTAGAAATATTGAAATGTAATTATAAAAGAGAAAGTACAGGGACTTCCCTGGGGGGTCCAGTGGTTATGAATCCGCCTTCCAGTGCAGGGGACACGGGTTCAATCCCTGGCCGGGGAACTATGATCTCACATGCCGCAGGGTAACTAAGCCCAGGTGCCATAACTACTGAGCCCGTGCATCACAACTAGAGAGCCCGTGTGCCGCAACTACGGAACCCATGCACTCTGGAACCCTTGCGCCACAACTAGAGAGAAGTCCACATACCGCAATGAAAGATCCCACCTACCACAACTAAGACCCGATGCAGCCCCCAAAAAATTTTAAGTAAATACTAAAAAAGAAAGTACAATTAGTCACTAAGTATATGAAAAATATGTAACATCACTAGAAATCAAAGAAATATTAAAACAAACATGAGACACTATTTTGTCTACAGTATTTCAAATTTCATTTCCTTTCAAATGTACTGCCTTAACTAAAACCCCACATAGAATTTTCCCCAGTTTTATTTTCTTCATACCACTTATCCAAGTGATTTCTATTTGACTGGTCCCAGGAAATGACAGTAGAATAAATTTGTAGAATGATGCTACTCATGTGGTCTAGACAGGAATTACTTTTAGATTTAGAGTAAATGTAACTTTTGAAAGTTTAGAAAGTAGGAAGATTTGAGAAGGCATTTGTGGAGATTTGGAGTAATAGTATCATTATGACATTTTTTTTCTAGATACTAAATAGAACCAAGGCTGAGTGAGAGAACACATTTTCAGCTTGTTGTGAAGAGTGGACAGTTCAATGAGACAACTGACTAGACTGGGGCAGGGGTTATTGATTATGGAGCTGTAGATTGGTAGCTTGAAAATCTGATGGGCATTTAATTGGTGTAAATTTTGTTTGCTAGAATGATGACTTGTAATAGTTTTCTATGTGATACTTGGTCAGTGGTTTTTCAGCTTGGGATAGACTTTGTTGCACTGGATAACAAATGTGAACAAGACTTTCTAAATGATAAATAAACATGATTGTTACTCATTTTCTAGGACTGGATTGAAAAATATGTCCATTAAATTCTAATAGTATGTAGAAGCCTGAAATGTAGAAATGTGAGATGTGAAATATAAAGCAAAATTAAGTGTTAGTATTGTGGCATGGGCAAGGTTTTAAGGAAAAGTAAGCGAAAGTAAATGTGATTATCATGGTAGTTTACCTGTCGAACAACTATGATAGATCAATATTAAGGTATCACAGCCAAAATAGAGCAATGCGTCAGATCTAGATTGCCACAGGTGACTTAGTCTGCCATTGTTTTGTACTTTCTTTTGTACATTCCTGTGAATCATGGCTAGAAGGGAAATTAGAGTGCAATCTAATAACTCTTCCCTCAAACATGAGGCAGTTGGTGCATTCAGAGATTTACTTTGCCGTTATATGTAGATTGGAAATAAGGGAAGTTCAACTGGAGCATGAAAACTTGTCACAATGTTATTAAAAACAATGTAGATTTGAGGGTATTAGACCTACTCTGTAGTCCATCTCTTTACTTTCCCCATTAACACCTTTATCTACTGGTTTTCCTTGTCACTGAAATTACTCTTCATTAGCTCAGTTGTACCCATCCCAGTCTCTGTGATTTTCCTCCTACCCGAAGCTACCACTTCTGTAAAATCTTCCATCCTCTATTTGCTGTTTCTTGAGTTTACATTTTCATTTCTACCCACTTTGAAAGTTCTGTTTGTAAAATGCTGAATAATTACGTCTGCCTATTATTAGCTTTTCTCCCTTTTCTCCACATTTGCTTTCCCAAACAAACTAGATGGGGAAGAGTCACTTTGATCTTGAGAGACTCCTGAAACCAAAAGTCATATATATAGTATGACATTTGTATCTTAGTCCAATTCTATTAGAAATCTGTTCAAATTCTTATGGTATGTTCAATATTTTCATTTCTAGAAGACTGCAAAACTCATGACCTAACAGAGAGAATCCAGGACAACCAAGACAAATATTTGCCACAAGTTGCATTCAACAACAAAACATTGACTTCAGAGAAAGTTAATGCTTTAGGAAAATCATCTGAGCACAAACTTTGTTTCTTCAAGAATAATGCCTTATAAATATGACTTATATAGAACAAATTTGAAAAATACTTCAGTATCAATTAGTAGTAATAGAAACTTTTCAGGAAAGAAGCCTGATGTGTTAAATATACATGAGAAATTATTTGTTATTAAGGAGGAAAAATCTCATACTCAAGGGGATTCTTATGAAAATAATCAAAATGAGAAAGCCCTTGATTGTAATAATGGTATTATTCAGCACCTAAACATCCAAACTTCAGAGAAGACGTTTAAATATAATAATGGTGGGAAAGCCTTAGAGAAAAAGACCGTGATAATCCCACATAGGCAAATTCATACAGGAGAGAAACTCTGTGAATATAACGGACATGAGGAAACTTTCTGTGAGAAGTCCTCTCTTTTGAGATGTCATGGAATCTACGTGGAAATGAAGCAACATGAAAGCAGTCAAATTGAAAATAATTGCAGCAGAATGTCACACTTCACTCAATTTCAGAAAAATCAGAGAGGAGAGAGGCTATTCAAATGTAATGAATGTTGGAAAACATTCAATCACAAGTCAAACCTCACAGTGCATCAGAGAACACAAACAGGGGAGAAGCCCTATGAATGTACTAAATGTGGGAAGTCCTTCCAACAGAAGTCAATGCACATGGTCCATCAGAGAGTTCACACAGGAGAGAAACCTTATGAATGTAATTTATGTGGGAAGACCTTCAGTCACAAATCAGCCCTCACAGACCATCAGAGAACACACACAGGAGAGAAACCCTACAAATGCAGTGAATGTGGGAAGTCCTTTTACCGAAAGTCATCCCTCACTCAACATGGGAGGACTCACACAGGGGAAAAACCCTATGAATGTAATGAATGTGGGAAAACTTTCTGCCAGAAGTCAGCTCTCATTCAACATCAGAGAACTCACACAGGAGAGAAACCCTTTCAGTGTAATGAATGTGGTAAAACTTTCCATCAGAAGTCAGCCATTGATATACATCAGAGAACTCACTCAGGAGAGAAACCCTTCCAGTGCAATGAATGTGGGAAATCTTTTCATATGAAGTCAACTCTTACTAAACATCAGAGAACTCACACAGGGGAAAAACCCTATGAATGTAATGCATGTGGGAAGAATTTCCGTCAGAAATCTACCCTCACTAATCATTCAAGAACTCACTCGGGGGAGAAAACTTATAAATGTGGAGAATGTGGGAAAACTTTCTGCCAGAAATCAACCCTTACTAATCATCAGGGAATTCACATAGGGCAGAAGCCCCATGTGGCACAAACTGGCTATGTTTTTCCCAATACTCATTTCATTTTTTGTGTGGGTACACAACTAGTTAAGATTTTCTAGCTTTCCCTTGATCTACATGGGGTTATGTGATCAAGCTCTGTATCAGAATGTGGGCATAAGTGATGTACATTATTTCCAAGCCCGTGAAAGACCTCATTTGGAATCCTTCCTACTTCCCACTCTTTC
>NW_006789000.1:406283-417350 GCF_000442215.2 Lipotes vexillifer
CTTGGGAGTGGGCATTAGAGATTAAAGATTCACAAGTTGGAAGAAACCAGGGTCTCTGAATGACTCCCTGAGCAGAGCTCTCCCTTCTCTACCATGACCCTTAAGTCTTTTCAGGAACAAGAAATAAACTTGCATTGTGTTGAGCCATAACATGTTCAGGTCTATTTGTTGTCATAGCTTATCTTAGCCATCCTGTATTTCATATAGCCTGTGAATCTAATGATGGAGTGAGAAACACTGTATGTCAGAGAATTCAGTAAGAGAGAAACCCCTGTCAATATCCTGCATTTTAATAACCCTTCATCAGCAAGTAAAACATTTTGTAAATCAGATATTTACCATGGAAAAACCCCAAGATGAAATGGCTGTAGGAAGATTTTCACAAAGACACAGATTTTACTGAACATCAGATAATTGAGAGTAGAATAAAACCTCATAATCTCAAAACACATTTCAAACTTTGTATATCAGAGAATATGTGACAGAAGAAAATTGTCAGCTTTAGAAATGTTGGGGCGGCTTCCCTGGTGGTGCAGTGGTTAAGAATCCGCCTGCCAATGCAGGGGATGCAGGTTCGAGCCCTGGTCTGGGAAGATCCCACATGCCACGGAACAACTAAGCCCGTGTGCCACAACTACTGAGCCTGCGCGCCTAGAGCCTGTGCTCCGCAACAAGAGAAGCCACGACAATGAGAAGCCCGCGCACCGCAACGAAGAGTAGCCCCCGCTCACCACAACTAGAGAAAGCCCGCGCACAGCAACGAAAACCCAACATGGCCAAAAATAAATAAATTCATTTAAAAAAATGTTGGGGGAATCTTCATCTGGAAATAATATAATTCTAGAAGCAAGGTTTTGGATGCAGTACCAAATATCTTATTAGAAATATAACACAGTATGTTTACTTAGTCGTGCTCACCATGGAATATGTAGCTTTAAAAAAGGCACAAATGAGTTGAAGCATCAGAATAGCAGCTTTCAATGTGTATGTAAATAGCCTCTGAGCTATGTCAGGCTGATACACATAAGTATGCTCTTTAACATCTATTTCATGTATGTTTGATTTTTGTTTTAGACCCCAAAATAATCGTAGTGGAATGATGACGCTTACCTAAATAACTTTATTTATATCAGGGTTTCCTACACTAAATACTATTGTTGTTTCATCACATATTTACACAACATATACTTTAGAGGACGCATTGAATGCATAAAATGCCACATGTCCTGTGTTCTCAACTCTTTGGTGACATATATAAATGGGTATAAACATTGTTACCAAACTGTCCTTTCAGTAAATGACCCAAACAATGTTTAATAGAATCAAGGTTTACTTAAAGTATGCAACGAACCAGCACACAATTGTTTATAACACACATCTGAGTTAATGTTCAAAAGTAGCCTTGAACATTAGTACTTATACTTTACACATTAAAAACAGCACTTGTTGAAGAAGTTACCCCCATTTTATATTTTTTATATGTCTAAGTGATATGCTTATATAAATTTAGGTGTGAAGCCCAGATTTTATGTGAGCTAAGAACTATCTGTGTTTGTATTTAGTGTGGTAGAATGCCACAGTTTTCTTCCTTGAATTATGTGACATGGCATTGTTTTCTCAGACAAGATGTTCTATTTCTGCCACTTATCATTTATGTGACCTATGTAGTGATTTAATCTCTCTGTGCCTCAGTTTCCTCATTTGCAAAATGGAGATACTATTACCTACTTCACAGATACTGAATAGTTTGACTTGGAGTGTTCTGTTATAGCCAAAGGCATTTATGTTCAGAACTTGAATTTTAGAAATAAAATTGTCTATCATTCCGTTGTTTGAAAGCAATTTCTATTTGTTAAGTTGATACAAGAGATTCTTTTTAGAACTTTCCATTTTGGCAGGTGTCTTCTCTTTAAAACATATGAAACAAATATGTTTTAAGTTAAATTGAATGATCAACTGATCCCCTTCTGTTAGTGCTTGATTAAATATGGTGCAAGGTAAAGACCCAACTTTGTTTTTTTCCAGATGAATAGCCAGTTGATCTCTCACCGTTTGATTTATTCACCCTATTTCACTGATTTGAAACCCCTTTTTAAATTGTATGCAGGACTTCCCTGGTGGCGCAGTGGTTGAGAGTCTGCCTGCCAATGCAGGGGACATGGGTTTGAGCCCTGGTCTGGGAGGATCCCACATGCCGCGGAGCAACTAAGCCCGTGCGCCACAACGACTGAGCCTGCGCATCTGGAGCCTGTGCTCCGCAACGAGAGGCCGGGATAGTGAGAGGCCCGCGCACCGCGATGAGGAGTGGCCCCCGCTCGCCGCGACTGGAGAAAGCCCTCGCACAGAAACGAAGACCCAACACAGCCAAAAATAAATATAAAAATAAATAAAAATGTTAAAAAAATGTATGCAGAATTACCCTTTAAAGTGGCTATTGTATTTTTAGGCTCCGCATTCCTGTCCACATTATTTTGCTGGTGCATAATCCAGATGGGCCAATTATAGGACACTGCCTGCCTTGAATGGAGTCCTTCAAGCTGAAATGAAAAGATGCTAATCAGCAACGTGAAAACATATGAAAATACACAGGACACTGGTAAAGGTGAAAATAGACTTAGAAAACTGTAACTCTGTATTAGGATTGTCTGTTACCCCCTCAAATATATAGAAGTTAAAGGAAAGTAGTAGTACAAATAGCTACTGTAACTATATTCTGAGTGGATTTGGTGTGTATATGTATGCCATATTTGGAAAAAAACATGCAGTGTGGAAATGTGCAGCATTTTATGTATGTAGGCATATATTATCTGACAGAACATGTGAAGTCCTTAATCAGGTAAGACATTATTAATAATGAGATGATTTTATGAGAGAATATTTATAAATTTGAGCATGTGATTTTTCCCCATCTCAGTGACTACCTCTGGGTGCCTGACTCCTAATGAAGTCACTGGGAAAACTGCTTATCCGGGGATTTCCAGCGAGGCTGAGTATCTTTTTACTCCAGCTGACTAAAAAATCCTCTTGATCCTGGTGAAGTTGACTCAGTTTATACTGGGGTTGGGCCTGGGTAACAGGTGTCAGCCACCCTCAGTATTGAGGAGAGGTATTTAAGGACAGGAACATGAAGGCAGAAGCAAATAAGATTGTCAAGTCTGTCTGGTGACAGCAGCCCATCATTTTCCAGTCTGACCCTGGGCCACTATGTGTCCAGCCAGAGAAGCTAAGCCTGCCATGATGGGTCCCTGCTGAAGGCGGCTGTCTTGCTGCACCCAGCACTGTGGTTACGGGTGTGGACAGTGGAGCCAGTGTCTGAGTCTGTTATCCCAACTCCAGCTCCTGCTACCTGTATGGCCTTGTGTCACTGTGTCCTGATCTAGGCCAAGGACTGGACACCTCTCATTGGGATTGTTTTGGAAATTAGAAACCATAAGATCTTAGGAAGTTTTTGCACATCCCTCCCTATGTGGGGGCAGTTTTCTTCTGGCCACCCAGAGAGTGCTCATTGGTGTGTACACAGGCGCACGCGTGCGCACACACACACACA
Source organism: Lipotes vexillifer (assembly GCF_000442215.2). Taxonomy (NCBI): domain Eukaryota; kingdom Metazoa; phylum Chordata; class Mammalia; order Artiodactyla; family Lipotidae; genus Lipotes; species Lipotes vexillifer. Next base: position 409,831 of record NW_006789000.1, read on the forward strand.
CACACACGCACACCTGCAGAGTGACATTAAATAAGGACTATGGGGTGGGATCAGAAGAGGACATGCCTGAGGACATCCCTAGAAATACATGCTAGAATCATCCCCACTGGGAAGGTGGGGGGAGAGAGACAGGCCTTGAGAGGCCCAAGTGTTACCGAAACGCAAGTCCATGTGCCCAATGCACAGTGAGGCCAAACGATACCAAAACGCCGGAGTTAGGAACAGAGAAAGGTTTATTGCAGGGCCATGCAAGGAGATGGGTGGCTCATGCCTTAAAAAAAAAAAACCGGAACTCCCTGAAAGCTTTCAGCAAAGCCCTTTTACAGGAAAGGTGAGGAAGGGGCGTGGTTAGTTGTTGCAGACTTCTTGGTGTCAGATCCTTTGTTCCTGAGGTCAGGTCATAGGTCACGATGTTCCTTTAAACCTCCACCGAAACAAATGTTACTCTGTTCTACAAGAAAGGGGAAGGTCGCAAGGCACAGCTTTCACCCTTCGAGGTCCAGGCCTGGCTGAGAGAAGGGGGTCCCTGCGCGGGGGGCGGGGGGCGGGTTACCCTGCCCCAGAGCGTTCGTCCAGCACCCAGTCTGCGTCCTCCCACCAGTGCCCAGGCCCGGCTGAAGAGGCAGATCTCAGATGGTGGCTCCCTCAGGGCCGGGTCCCCAGACCCTGCCCAGCCGTCATCGCTGAGGGAGCCAGGCACCCAGCACTCAGCTGGCCCTCAGGCTCCTCAGGCTGCCCAAATGGTGGGGGCCGGGTCCCCCAGACTGTGTCCCATGCAGCCTGCCGCTGCCATTAGGTCACAGAGGCAGGGATGGGGGAGAGGTTGGTTCACTGCCGCCTCAGGGCCTGGGCCCGGCCAGGGGGCGTCCTGGCGAGGGCTCTGGAGCCCTGCAGGACACACCCCCAGCCTGTTCCCTGGGCCCCCAGCTCACCCGCCAGCCCGAGGCCGGGGAGCTGGAGTGCCCCAGGGAGAAAGAAGGCCGGGATCTGCCTCTTACTCTCCACCTGACGACCACCACTCCCCAGACCATTGGCTCAATGCCCCCACTAAGGGTCGCTCAATGACAGTTGCTCACTTAGAGGGGGGGCCCACTGTAGCGCCGACCAATGGCTGAATGGGGCCCTCTGTGGTGCTGACCAATGGCTGAGCAGGACCTCTAACGCGGCTCTAACCGTCCCGCATTAACGGTCTCCCGGTAACTGTTGCTTGGTAACAGCGTGGGGGAGGTGGGTAACTCTCGCTGCAATGGCCTAGTGCTAAGGGATGCACACTGCAGCACGATATTACACTAGGAATTATCCAGGATGGAGAACAGGTAAAATGGGGAATTGAGTCTGGAACCCAGGTCTGCCTCCTCAGAGCTGCGCACAGATCCTCCCTGGAGCGGTGGAGAGGGCTGTGAGGTGTGACTGTGTGAGATATGGGGTTGTGTGGAGAAGGGGTGAGCCGTCGGCAGCCCAGAGGGCTGTGTGTACCAGTGTTGTCTGAGGAGGGGATTCAAGTAAGGGGCCCCCAGGAAGTGAAGTCACCTCCTTGGCAACAGACCCCAACAGAACTCTGAGCCCCGGGAGCCAGGCACACACGTTCTAGCGACAGCCCCACAGCCGGCTCACTTGGCTGGAGACGCTTCACAGAGACGGATGTTCTCCTGCTGTGTCCTGACTTCCCAGGGCTTCTGCTTCAGGAAACCTCTGAGTGGGAGGTTTCTCATATGCGTTAGACAGTTCAATGCTTAACCTGGACGACTCTGGTCCTTTACCAGGAGGTCCCTAAGGGAACACGAGGTGGCCTAGAGCAGGCCAATCCAGGCCTGGCCGCGTCTGGGAGTCCTCCCTGGGCAGCCTCACATCCTCACATCTCCATGTTGGGGGAAGGGGGACTTGAGGGGAGGTTTCTCCTCTGGGCAGGAACGGGTGGATGGGAACTTGGTCAGCTGGTGGTCCTGTCATGATCACACTCAAGCACAAGGGTGAGAGAGGATTCCTGAAGTGCCTTTTATCTGTGCCAGCGTGGATCCAAGGCCCTCAGGCTGTCATCTTTTTTCCCTCTTTGGAGGAGGTCTGTGCAGAGAGTGGTGTGCGTGTGTCTGCAGTGGACATGGCTGGTTTGTCTGAGGGGCAGCGCAGGTGGCAGGCAGGGCTCTGAGGCTTCCTGCCTGGCTGCCAGGCACTGTGTTCACAGGGCTCCACACAGGAGATGGCACAGGACCCGGTCCATGGCGCCCCCTGCTCCATCTCCCTGCAGGAGGGGCAGGAGCCCCACACCAGCAACAGAGCCCAGGGCAGGCTCAGGGTGAGTGCCAGCGAGGAGGAGACTGCACACCCAGGAAGCCCCAGAGCCGCCCTGCCCCTCCCCTGGGTCCCTCCTGGCGTCCTGCTCCCAGAGGAATCTAGGCCCCCATCTCCTCTCCCGCCAGCCCTCACGGCCCAGGCCCTGCCCGGTCCAGACGCAAAGTCATTAACCACATATACGTGGGAATCTCAGAAAGAGACTTTCATAGGATTCCACTTCATTTTTTAATCTTAATTTATTTATTTTTGGCTGTGGTGGGTCTTCGTTGCTGCGCACGGGCTTTCTCTAGTTGCGGAGAGCAAGGGCTACTCTTTGTTGCAGTGCTCGCGGGCTCTAGAACACAGGCTCAGTAGCTGTGGCGCACGGGCTTAGCTGATCTGTGGCATGTGGGATCTTCCCGGACCAGGGCTCGAACCCGTGTCCCCTGCATTGGCAGGCGGATGCTTAACCACTGCGCCACCAGGGAAGCCCCCACTTAATGTTAAGTCAACTTTGTTTCTGCATTTTTCTACAGATTTTCCTCTTTTAACTCCATCCTCAGGTGTCCATGTTGGCCTGACTAACCTGATCCCTCCCACCCCAGGGAGACTCTGTGTTCTCATCCCCAGAATGGGATGTTTTGATAACAATCACAGGGATGATGCAGTTAATACAGGGGGAGCTGTCAATACTGTGCTACAAACTTCCCTGAGATAGTAACACATGTAACCATCGCCCACTGCCAATTCTACTCGTGAAGCCAGAACCTTTATTCTGCTGAGGGCACTCCCGTCCCACCTCTTGCCACAAGTCGCTGAGGCTTGGGGATTCGGTCTCAGCTCCAGCCCCAGCCCTCCTGGTGTCCTTGGCGCTGCCTCTGACTCATGTCCCTGCTCTGTTCCACCCCAGGGGGAAAACGTGTGCACAGGGGACAGGAATGAGACCTGCATGCTGTGGAGCGTCCAGGCAGGCAGCCTGGAGAAGCTGGTGGGAAACCTGGTGCCTGCCTTCCTTGGCGGGGCCCCCTCTGACCTCCCCACATTCCTGGGCACCTACAGGGCCTTCCTTACCATCCAGCAGATGCTGGAGCTTCTCTTCACAAAGTGAGCACTTTCCCCACCGTGGGACATTGGTGACTCGGCCACCTTCTAGCTGTGAACTGTGGGAACGTCACTCCACCTCTCTGAGCCTCAGCTGGCCCCTCTGCACACTAGGGTAAAGAGAGGACCAGCCCCCTACGGTGACTGTAGAGACCAGCGGGTCCTTCACGGAAAGTGCTTTCTGGGGACCTGGCCTGTGGAAAGGGCTGCTGGAGGGGCCGCGGTTGTGCTAATTCATCATGTCTCTCCTCCCCATGAGGAAGCCTCCGCCTCAGCTGTCACTGTGCCTCTGACCTTGGGATGAACTCTTTTCCCAGTTGAATGGTGATGGGTGGTTCCATTAGGGGTGCCCTGTCCTGGGTGAATGAGAGCAGGGATCCCTGAGGGCGAGCAGTGGGGCCCCAGGCCGCTCAGATGTGTCTGAAGGGGCTAGTTGGCCTCATTCATTCTTCATATAGAGGAAGGCCACTAGGTGCAGGCACTTTTCTAGGAACACCCATCATTTAATGCATCGAGCAGACATCAGTCCTGCCCTCCAGGGCTTCCGTTCTACCGGGGGTCACACCGTCACACCAGCTATCACATCCAGGTGTGTCCTCAGGACAGTCCATGTGACGCCTTCCTGGCCTCCTCTAGATATGGATGCACGCTCCCTTACTCTGATGAGTACGGTGGACCCCTGCACCAGCTGAAAATGTGAGTGGGCTTTGATTCAAGAGGGAGGGACTCCCTTCTCCAAAGAACTGCATGGAGATGTGGGGTCTGTAGATGGGCAGGGCTGGCAGAACCCTGGATCCCACACATCTGATGGTTCATGCTGAGGGCAGAGGTCCGAGGGCTTCTCCTGGAAAAGAGGAAAGGAGTCCAAGAGAGCTGGGGCTGGGGTGCCGCGAGGAGCATCCGGGGAGTCAGAGGTCAGAGTCAGCCCCTAAGAGAGTACACACCTGGCCCCCCTCCATCCCAGCCCTGCCTCCACCCCCCCCATTCTGGGATCCAGAACACAAGGTGTGGAGAGCATCCGGCTCACTGTCTGGTGGACCGTTAGCAGTGGTGCTCAGCAGTGGTGCAAGTCCATTTTTAATATTTTTATTACATATACTAAATTGTTTATTCTATGATATAAAGTTCACTTAGAATAAAATTTAATAGTTTGATTATTTTAAATTGTACATGTAAATGGCAGTAAGTACATTCACAATGTTACATAACTCCCTCTAACATCTATTCGAGAACATTTGTACCCTTTTGGTCGCTGAATAATTTTCATTCCAGGAACACACCACATTTGGTTTTCCTCACGTCTGTTGATGGACATTAGGACGGTTTTACCTTTGGGCTCTTGTGAATATTGGTGCTCTGAATACTTGTGTACCAGCATTTGAGTGTCTGTATTCACTTCTTTTGGGTATTGATTGATCTAAGAGTAGAATTTTGGGGTTGACTGAAAACTGTATGCCTGTCCTTTTGAGGATCTGCTCAAGTCTTGTATACAGTGGTTTTAACCATTTGACAATCCCCCAGAATTTAGGTGTACTATTCACTTCTTCATCTATGTTGCAATTTCCTCTCTCGCTCTCTCTCTCTCTCCCCCTCTCCCCGCCCCCCTCTCCTCTCCACCTGGTCCCTCACCCTGGGGAGCAAGTCTATATGTTATGAGATGCTAACTGAAGAGGCCCCCGTGGCCTGGCACCGAGGGAGACCAGTAGACAGAGGAGCACCTGGGTCCTGACTCAATTGAGTCCACAGCCCCAAACCCCTGGGAGACACTGGCAGAGGCCTCCAGCTGAGTCCTGTTCAATTCCTGGCCTACAGATAGTGTGAGATAACGTTTGTTGCTTAAGCCACTAAGAGTGGCTAATGCTGTCGCACACAGTGGATCACTCACACGGCCATCAAGCACCAGGCCCTGGCCCTGCCCTCCCTACTGTCCCCTACTGTCCTCCCAAGCTCCCACCAGCCACACTGGCCCCCTTCTGACTTCCTCTCTGGCCAAACACATTCAACTTCTATGTTTCACACACTCGTGCCTTCTTCTAGGCTGATTATCCCCAGATGTGTGCAGGGCTGGCTCCTTCTCATCTCACTGCTGGAAACAGACATGTCACCTCAATGCAGCCTTTCCAGACCCCCTCACCTAGTGGACTCCAGGACCCCGTGTGGCACCCTGCTGTTTTTCGATATAGAACTTGCTGTTTTCTTTCTTTTGTTTCTGTATTTTTGGTTTTGTCTATTTTCCCTTCCAGACTGTGAGCTGCTAGAGGGCAGGGACCCTGGTGGTTCTTTTCATCATGGCCCCCATTTGAGTGCTCAGGGCACAGCTGGTGAATGAATAGATAAGAGGCTCCGTCCCACCACTAACAAGCTCAGATGTTAGAGGTGGATGCTAATAAGAGGTACAGGCCAGATCAGGGGCAGGGGAATGTTCAGGAGTCCAGGGGACACTCTCCTGGCCCCAGTTGCTCCAGTAGAGCACACTGGACACATCATTCCCCCTGATGGGAACCATTCATACTACACACCAAGCAGGGAAGCCACAGCAAAAAAACATACCTTTGTTTCAGATAATTCAGGACAGCAACATTCCTTGGGCCCCGGAATGTTGGGGCCCCCCCGAAAAGGGGCCATCTTGTCCACATTGGCCCTGTGGTGTCCAGTTCCCTTACAAGGACTCCTCAGCACAGCCAGCGCAGCGGTTCTTGCCTCAATTTCAAATGAGGACCCTGATGGTCTAACAAGAGGGAATATCTTTTAGTCCAAGGAAGAGTGATCCAGGTTTCAGTTATCGTCTTTCTTCTTTTCCATTTTTCACCATCCAAAGGTCCACTCCTTCCCTGACTCCATGCCCCATGGTCCCTTCCTCTGATGTGTGAGTGTCGGTGTACACTTGTGTGGACATGCAGAGGAATCTACTCCACATGTTCTGGGGTCCTAGGAGTTCTAATTCCAAAGCAAGCCCCGTGGCAGGAGGCAGCCCTAGCCTAGGATGTCCAAACTCTCCCTTCATCTCAAGACTCTGCCCCTGCCCAGTGCCCTGGGTTTTCCCTGCCCCTTTCTGGCCGTCAGTTTTCCAATTGTACAATGATGGGTTAAAAAAAAAGACGTTCTAAAGCCTGCACACAGTCTGACTAGCCTTCCACATCCCTGGGCTGCGTATGTCTTGGTGATACGAGCACCCTCAGGCATTCCTTACAGGTTGGAGTCACCCCAGTGGCTCTTGGGTCCCTCTGACCTGCAGCCAGGAAGGGGTTTCAGCCTCAATTAACCTTGTGCACTGAGGGAAAAGGGACAGTTCCCCAAGGTGTGCTGAGGCACTGTAAGTAATAGAAGATGACATGGATGTGGACCAGGTCAAAGAATGGGATCTTCAGAATAGATGAGCCACCTTCAACCTTGCGACTGCCGTGGTACCTACGAGGAGGTTTCTGAGATGCGGATTGTCACGTCAAAGTTCATACTGTGTTTCAGTGCAAAACCAATAGTTCCCTTAATATTAGATTTCCGTATTATAACAGAAAACCCAGAACAATACAGGCTTAGACAAGAGGCAGAGTTTTTCCTTTCTCATGTAAAAAGACCTATGAACTTGGACAGTCCTTGCTGACCCTGAAATGCACATGATTATAGTCAGCCATCATCTGTCTTTCTGTTCCAGTAGCTTTTAGGTAGTGTCAATCCTCAAGTCAGTCTCCTACCCCAAAATGGCTGCTGGAGCACCAGCCTAGACCAGCCACCATGTCTTCATTTCTGAGGCAGGACGGAGCAAAGATGAAGGGCCACAGCGCCCACACAGCTGTGTCTGCACTGTCTAAGCAGTCCCCAAAGTTCCAGGCAATCTTTCTATTCACAACTGATTTGCCTGAAGTTTGGCCACTCTGAGCTGCTAGAGAGGTTAGAAATTAGAGCCTTGAATTTGGTGAACTGCTGTCCTCAATAAAAGAATGAAAACCAAGTGTTGATGACTAGTACTCTTTTCCTACAGTAAACAGCAGGATGAAGAGTTAAAGATGGAATACTCTTCAGATGAGTTGTTCATTCATTTCCCCCACAACACATTCATTTCTCCTTGTTGTTTCTTCATTCCCAGAGAAATTAGAGATGTGGTTTCTAACCAGGATATTCAGGTATTAAAGATTCTTTCGATTCCTGCT
>NW_006789000.1:417360-421983 GCF_000442215.2 Lipotes vexillifer
CTGCTGGTGACTGGAAACTTTTGGTAGCTTTCATTTGCCTGCACCTTGAAAGCAGCTCAGAGAAATTCCTCTTCTGTTCTCTAATGAGGTGGAGAGACATGGAGGGTGGTGTCTTTGGGGGAAGCAGCATGTTCAAAAAGCTGGATCAAAATTCAGTATCTGTCAAAAAAAAATCTCTTTGATCACGGAAGTAGAACCATCAGACGGCCATTTTGACACTAGGAACCCATGGACCATCGTTCTGATTATTAGTAAATATAATCCCCCACCCAATAAAACCCCACATGGTAAAACTTATTAGTGATTAAAAACTGATGGAAGGAAAATATGATTTAAAATTTTTTTGATACCCGTTATTTGACTCAGGTCATTTGACCGAGAGCCAGTTAAGATCCCCTAAAGAAATCTTACAAAGGCAGACTCTGTAGTCAGTAAATTATGATTTGGACAAGAAAACGTGTCGTTTATTTTTTTAAATTGATTTCAAGTAAAACACTTTCAGGAAATTAAAAATAAACATGGGTATGCAGACCGGGGGTCCTGAGGCCGGGAGGCGCCCCGCCCCACCCCACCCCACCCACTCCCTCCCGAAGAGCGAGTGCGCAGGCGTGAGCAGAGGCAGGTGAGAGGGCTGCGCCGCCGGGATGCTGGGGCTCCTGAATATCCACGTCCTGAGGAAAGGGAAGTTGGAGACCGAGTCGGTCCCCACAGTGTGACGCTCCCGGCGGGGTAGGAGCGCAGAGACGAGTAAGTGCAGCTCTACCCGCAGCCCCTCACCGCGCGCCCCCTGTCCGCCGCCCCCCCTCCCTCGCCTGCCCAACAGCCAGGGACCCGACCCCTCCATCCCCGAGGAGCGCGAGCCTCCCTCGCTCCTCGGCTCCGGGGCCGCCGCCACCGGCCGCAGGGTGAGGACGCCGGGCCGGGGCCACGAAGGCGGCCGTTGAGCGGTGGGCGCCCCGCGCGCTCGCAGCCCTCCCTCCTTGGCGCCCCTCGGCCCTGTCGCGCGGGCTCGCGGGGCCTGGACGGGGGGGCGCCGAAGGAAGGGGTCCTAAGGGAAAGGAATGTTCCCCAGGCTAACACAGGGGCATCTGGATGCCAATGGAACAGCAGCCAGAGAAAACGGCAAAGGGCTATCTGCACGATCCTGGGCTCCGTATGTGCATCCTGGGTGGGTTACAATGAAGACAGTCCTCTCTGGTGACGGGGACTCTATTTCTCTGGCAGCGTGTGGAAAGGGTTAGAAACATGAGCAGGAATTCCAAGCTGCGAGTTGAGATTTGAGATCTTCCTAAGAAAGAACGAGAAGCGGCTGGACCTCTGGCTTTGGATGTCACCTGCATTGAGGTGGGAGCTCATGGAAGATGACGATAAACCCACCAAGAGGAGCAGAGCCCACATTTGCCATCGCCTCTCCCAAGGGACAGTTCCCAGTGAGGGGACCAAAAGGAATGGAGAAGGTGGAGGAGCCAGAGAAAAAAGGGAAATGACCCAAGGACTTTGTCGCTCTGTTGTTACGTTTGTTTAAGACCAATCACACCTGTACGATGGGAAGAGGTGAGAATGAAAGAGTAAAAGGAGAAGGAAGAGAAAGAGAAAAGAAGCCATTTCAAGTTCGCCAAAGGCAGCAAAATACACTCTCTTATCCGTAATTGTGTTTTATCATTACGAATAGGGAATGACAACAACGGTATGACCGCAATAAAATAATTCATCACACGTGGGATGGAGAGAACCAGGGAGAGAAATAAGAATATCACCACTCATTAGGACTCTGTGCTTGCTTCCACTGCAGGGGGCTCGGGTTTGATCCCCGGTGGGGGAACTAAGAGTCCTCATGCTGCGCGGCACGGCCAAAATAACAACAACAAAAAACGGTAAACAGACTGGTGGTGGTAGGTGTTAAGAACTTCAGTAAGCTGCCCCTGCCTCTGAAAATGATCATCTGACCTACCTGACCCCAGCTCTCAACAATACCTGGAAGTTGGCTTGCCTCATTGATGTGGAGGGCGGCCACTCACTGGACAGTAGCCTCTCCATCTTGCGTACCTTCTATGCACTGGGTGTGCACTAAGTGACACTCACCCACACCTGCAACATGCCCTGGTGAGCACAGTGCAGATGGTAAGGGCCCAGTGAGGCAGGGATCTGCCCAAGATCACACTGGGGCCCAAAGCAAGTTTACCCCTGGGATCTGGCCCTGAACCTGGGGTGGGGAGGGGAATGGAGGTTTGCAGAACAAGACTGAATCCCCAGATGGGCCCTCCTACTGCCAGGCACAGCCCAGTTTGGGTCCCTCCTCTTGCACCAGGGAGTTGCAGGTGTAGACGGTTCGACAGAACCTCTTTCTAGGCTCATGTAGCCAAGTCATGGCCACCAGTCAGACTGCCTCCTGGGCATCCTGCAGGGCACAGAGCTCAGCAAAGGGTATCCACCCCTTCTACAGCAATGTCAGTCGGCTGACCGGCTTTGGCGAGGTAAGGACCCAGGTTCCATACCCTGCCCCAGATGAATGTACAGCCCCACCTGTTCCCTACAGATAAATGCACACAAGATAAATGCAGCCCTGATGCCCTCTCCCCATCCTGTCCCTGCAGAAGGTGGTGGCAGAAATGAACCGCCTGGGCATGATGGTGGACTTGTCCCATGTCTCGGATGCTGTGGCACGGCGAGCCCTAGAAGTGTCACAGGCACCTGTCATCTTCTCCCATTCAGCTGCCCAGGGTATGTACAAGAACACTCGGAATGTTCCTGATGATATCCGGCAGCTTCTGGTGAGAGACTGCCCTGGCCCTCAAACCTAAAGCAAGAGATTCAAACCAGGAGCCCTTGAACCTGAGCCTCTTCTCCCTCAATTTCCTCAAACCCCAGGTTAAATATCTTCTGCCCCCAAAACCCACGGTACACAGCCCCTGAACTCTTGAGCCCTAGGTGGGGGTCTAGGTGGTAAGATACTCCTCCAAACCCGGAAACCCAGGGCCAAGACACCACCCAGACCAGGGCTGCGGCTCTTCCATTCACACAAACCCAGAGAGGAGACGACTCTGACTTCAAAGCCAGGGCTGAACACCTTCCTCACAGGGGCCGAGAGAGTGAACAGACAGGTGGCTGTGCTGGGGGCCAAGCTGACTGTCCACCGGTCTGCCCCTGCAGAAGAACGGTGGCATTGTGATGGTGTCCTTGTCCGTGCGGTGCAGTGCAACCCATTAGCCAACGTGTCTACTGTGGCAGGTGAGCCTCACCCTGGGCTCTCTGAAAACTCTGATTTGGAGCTGAAGCTGGGTCCAAATTTGGGGAGGACTTCAGAAGAGCCCCAGTGGTTTGACCCACCTGTTGGCAATAGGTACAGTTCCCAAAAACCCAATAATGGACAGTACGCAGCACTTTGGTGCCATGTGGAACTGGAGCCACAGAATCAAAACTGTGATACTCATGGGTATCAGGGAGGCTGTCAGACACTGCTTTATGTCAAAAACATAAAGAAAATATCCACTATCAGAACTGTCGTTTGACTGACTTTTTTTCACATCTTTCTGACAAAATTCGTGAAGTTGTGAGTACCACAAGTGTCATTACACTTCTGTTCAAATGTAATCTCTGGCTCACAGTCATTGTTTAGCTTCTGTATATTGCAGTGTACACGAAGGTCTGTATTAGTCTGGTTGGGCTGTTATAGTGAAATACTATAGACTGAATGACTTAAACAGCAGAAATTTATTTTCTCACAGTTCTGGAGGGTGGAAGTCCAAGATTAAGGTATTGAATACCATAAGAATTGGTTTCTGATGAGAACAATCTTCCTGGCTTAATGATGGCTGTCTTCTTGCAGTGTCCTCACACAGCCTTTCCTCTATGAGCAGAGGAAGAGAGATCTCTGGAATCTATTCCTCTTCTTATTAGGACACCATCAGTCTCTGTCAGATTATTACCTCACCCTTATGACTTCATTTAACTTCAGTTACCTCACTAAAGGGCCTATCTCCTATCTTCTCCAGTGAAATTGAGAGGGGCTTCAACATATAATTTTTGGGGGGACACAATTCAGTCCATAACAACATCTTAAGATAGCTTTCTCTGATTTTCAGTCTCTCACTAATACCTTCCTCTTTGTCTAGTAATTATTCAAGTTTCCTTAATTATTATTATTTTTTTAATTTTCTTACATTATCCCTTCCCTTTAAATGCTCTCTTCACTTCTTAATTGGCATTTCTTGGAAATGAAGGCACCTTTCCTCACAATGTATTGATTACTCTCCCCACTGTAACACAGCGTCTTCTCCCATGACTTTCCTGAAATGGTTCCATTTTTTTCATAAAAGTTTAATCATCAAATCAGATGGTTTATTTTAAGTTCCCATACGATCTTCCCTTTGGGAAACAACTGACTCCATTAAATGGTGCTTCTTTTAAAACTACCTTCCTTTATGTTTCATAGCAATCTTATGATTTCTGTTGGCATACCACCTAGCTTCTTTCTGATCATTCTTTTTATTTTTTTTTTTCAGTTGTTTCTCTTCTCACTCCTTAGCGCTAGATACTACATACAATTGGTCTTCTTCTCATCTCTTATATACTCTCTCTTACTCCAGCAGCTTTGTTTACCATTTAATATATTATCTGCCAGGC
>NW_006789001.1:0-203 GCF_000442215.2 Lipotes vexillifer
CTCAGAGACCTCTAGGACAACATTAAACACACCAACATTCGAATTATAGGGGTTCCAGAAGAACAAGAGCAAAAGAAAGGGACTGAGAAAATATTTGAAGAAATTATAGTGAAAACTTCCCTAATCAAGTAATCAAGTCAAGGAAGCACAGAGAGTCCCATACAGGATAAATCCAAGGAGAAACACGCCAAGAAACATATTAA
>NW_006789002.1:0-231 GCF_000442215.2 Lipotes vexillifer
CCGGTGGCGTGGATGTTTAAGTACCTCAGTCACAGCGATTCCCCGCCGTACAGGTCGTTTGAGATGACTGACTTCCATCAAAACCCCAAAGCACCTGGTATTGCTGAGCATACCCCGCTCTACGCCGAGCAGCCCGCGCCGGTAGCGGTGGTGCTGCCTGAGCACCGCGATTCCGACCTGAGAAGCCCGACCTATGGCTTCGCGCGGGGCTGGAACGCCTGCCTCGACGAA
>NW_006789003.1:0-491 GCF_000442215.2 Lipotes vexillifer
GAAAGAGTAAGAACATCTCTTGGGGCTTGGGGATTTGGAGAGCACAACGGTGAGTGGGAAAATGAGAATGCATCACCTTTTCTTGATTTGTTCTCCTCAGAATTCTGGTGCCTTTGTTTTCTGGAGACAAATAGAGTTGCGAAGCTGCATTAACAAGGAAAAGACACACAACATGGTGACGGTGTCTGTTTGGGTCCTGGAACTGCTGTGAGCTAGTAGCACCAGGCTCCACAGCAAGAGTGATTAAGGACACAGGTTTTGGAGTCAGATTAGACCTGGGTTGAAACTCCAGCTGTCCCTCTTACTAGATGTGGTGCTTTGGGTAAGTGACTTGGCCTCTCTGGACCTCAGTTTCCTCCTCTGTTGAATAGGGTCTACAAGACTGTTGTGAGGACTCAGTGAGACAATGCCGGTGGAGTGCCCAGCGAATGGAGGTTATACTTATTCTCAGGCCTGAGATTCAAGCCCTCAGGCAATCGGAGGGGTGGGGG
>NW_006789004.1:0-6693 GCF_000442215.2 Lipotes vexillifer
ATCTACAGATTCAATGCAATCCCTATCAAACTACCAATGGCATTTTTCACAGAACTAAAAAAATTTCACAATTTGTAATGGAAACACAAAAGACCCCGAATTGCCAAAGCAATCTTGGGAAAGAAAAACGGAGCTGGAGTAATCAGGCTCCCTGACTTCAGACTATACTACAAAGCTACAGTAATCAAGACAGTATGGTACTGGCACAAAAACAGAAATATAGATCAATGGAACAGGAAAGAAAGCCCAGAGATAAACCCATGCACATATGGTCACCTTATCTTTGATAAAGGAGGCAAGAATATACAGTGGAGAAAAGACAGCCTCTTCAATAAGTGGTGCTGGGAAAACTGGATAGGTACATGTAAAAGTATGAGATTAGATCACTCCCTAACACCATACACAAAAATAAGCTCAAAATGGATTAAAGAACTAAATGTAAGGCCAGACACTATAAAACTCTTAGAGGAAAACAGAGGCAGAACACTCTATGACATAAATCACAGCAAGATCCTTTTTGACCCACCTCCTAGAGAAATGGAAATAAAAACAAAAGTAAACAAATGAGACCTAATGAACCTTCAATGCTTTTGCACAGCAAAGCAAACCATAAACAAGACCCAAAGACAACCCTCAGAATGGGAGAAAATATTTGCAAATGAAACAACTGACAAAGGATTAATCTCCAAATTTTACAAGCAGCTCATGCAGCTCAATAACAAAAAGACAAACAACCCAATCCAAAAATGGGCAGAAGATCTAAATAGACATTTCTCCAAAGAAGATATACAGATTGCCAACAAACACATGAAAGAATGCTCAACATCATTAATCATTAGAGAAATGCAAATCAAAACTACAATGAGATATCATCTCACACCACTCAGCATGGCCATCATCAAAAAATCTAGAAACAATAAATGCTGGAGAGGGTGTGGAGAAAAGGGAACACTCTTGCACTGCTGGTGGGAATGTAAATTGGTACAGCCACTATGGAGAACAGTATGGAAGTTCCTTAGAAAACTACAAAGAGAACTACCATATGACCCAGCAATCCCACTACTGGGCATATACCCTGAGAAAACCATAATTCAAAAAGAGTCATGTACCAAAATGTTTATTGCAGCTCTATTTACAATAGCTAGGAGATGGAAACAACCTAAGAGTCCATCTTCAGATGAATGGATAAAGAAGATGTGGCACATATATACAGTGGAATATTACTCAGCCATAAAAAGAAACGAAACTGAGTTATTTGTAATGAGGTGGATGGACCTAGAGTCTGTCATACAGAGTGAAGTAAATCAGAAAGAGAAAGACAAATACCCTATGCTAACATATATATATGGAATCTAAGAAAAAAAAATGTCATGAAGAGTCTAGAGGTAGGACAGGAATAAAGACACAGACCTACTAGAGAATGGACTTGAGGATATGGCGGGGGAAGGGTGAGCCGTGACAATGTGAGAGAGTGGCATGGACATACACTACCAAACGTAGAGTGGATAGCTAGTGGGAAGCAGCCGCATGGCACAGGGAGATCAGCTAGGTGGTTTGTGACCACTTAGAGGCGTGGGATAGGGAGGGTGGGAGGGAGGGAGATGCAAGAGGGAAGCGATATGGGAACATATGTATATATATATAACTGATTCATTGTGTTGTAAAGCAGAAACTGACACATCATTGTAAAGCAATTATACTCCAATAAAGATGTTAAAAAAAACAAAAAACCGTATTATCCACATGGTAACCACAGATCAAAAACCTACAATAGATACACAAAAGCTAAAAAGAACAGAACACAAACGTATTCTAAAAAAAATCATCAAACCACAGGGGACAAAATAAGAAGAAATAAACAGACAATAACTACAAAAATAACTGGAAAAGAATAAAATGCCAGTAAGTACATACTTATCAACATTTACTTTACATGTCAATGGACTAAATGCTCTAATCAAAAGACAGAGTGGCTTATCAGATGAAAAATCAACACCCTTCTATATGCTGCCTACAAGAGACTCACTTCAGAGCTAAAAATACACAGACTCAAAATGAGGGGATAGAAAAAGATATTTCTTGCAAATGGAAACAATAAAGCAGAGGTAGCAATACTCACATCAGACAAATAGACTTTAAAATAAAAGCCATAAAGAAAGACAAAGAAGGGCATTATATAATGATAAACTGATCAACACAAGAAGAGATTATTACACTCATTAACATATGTGCACCCAAAACAGGAGCACCTTTATATAGCAAATACTAACAGACATAAAAGGAGAAATTGACAATAATAGTAGAAGACTTTAACACCCCACTGACATCAATGGACAGATCCTCCAGACAGAAAATCACTAAGGCAACAGTGGTCTTAAATGACACAACAGACGAGTTGGACTTAATAGATATCTATAGGACAGTATATCCCAAAACAACAGAATACACAGTCTTTTCAAACACACATGGAATGCTCTCCAGGATCGATCACACACTAGGCCAGAAAACAATTCTCAACAAATTTAAGAGGACAGAAATTATATCAATCATTTTTTTTAACACAACAGTATGAAACTAGAAATCAATTACAGAAAGAAAAATGGGAAAAGAACAAACACGTGGAGAATAAACATCATGCTACTAAAAAACCAACAGGTTAATGAAGAAATCAAAGAGGAAATCAGAAAATGCCTCAAGACAAGTGAAAATTAGCAGAAGGGAGGAAATAAGATCAGAGAGGAAACACAGACCAAAAAAAAAATCAATAGAAAAAACTGTGAAACCAAGAGTTTGTTTTTTGAAAAGATAAACAAAATTGATAAACCTTTAGACAAACTTACCAAGAAGCAGAGAGAGAGGACCCAAATAAATAAGAAATGAAAAAGAATAACTGATATCACAGAGATACAAAAAAATCATAAGCAAATACTATGAACAATTATATGCCAAAAAATTAGACAACCTAGGAGAAACAGACCAATTTCTAGAAACATACAACCTTCGAAGACTGAATCAAGAAGAAACAGACAATTGGAACTGACCAATCGCTAACTGAAATTGAATTTGTAAATGAAAACAAACTCCCAGTAAACAAAAGTCCAGTACCAGACAGCTTTGCAGGGGAATTCTACCAAACATATAAGAACTAATATCTACCCTTCTCAAACTAGTCCAAAAAAATTCAAGAGGACAGAACACCCCCAAGTTTGTTCTATGAGGACACCATTACGCTGATACCAAAACCAAAGACACTACAAAAAAACAAAATTACAGGCCAGTATTTTTGATGAATATACATGCAAAAATCCTCAAAATATTAGCAAACTGAATCCAACAATATATAAAAAAAGATCATACACCACAGAAGTTGGATTTATTCCAGAGATGAAAGGATAGTTCAATATTCAAAAATCAATCAATGTGATACACCATATTAACAAAAGGATAAAAACCACATGATCATCTCAATAGATGTAGAAAAAGCATTTGATGAAATTCAACATCCATTTGTGATTAAGGACTCTCATTAAAGTGGGTAGAGAGGGAACAAATCTCAATATAATAAAGGCCACTTATGACAAACCCACAGCTAACATCATATTCAACAGTGAAAAGCTGAAAGCCTTTGCTCTAAATTCAGGAACAAGACAAGGATGCCCACTCTCATCACTTTTATTTAACACAGTATTAAAGTCCTAGTCACAGCAATCAGACAAGAAAAAGTAATTAACAGTATCCATATCTCAAGGGAAGAAGTTGAAGTGTCACTATTTGCAGAGACATGATACTTTATATAGAAAACCCTGCAGTCTCCACCCAAAACTACAACAATAAATGAACTCAGCAAAGGTGCAGGATACAAGATTAATATGCAGAAATCCATTGTTTTTCTATACACTAATAATGAACTAACAGAAAGAGAAAGTAAAAAAAAAAAAATCCCATTTAAAATTGCATCAAAAATAATAATATACTTAGGAATAAACAATCAAGGAAGTGAAAGACCTATACTCTGAAAACTATAAAACTCTGAAGAAGGAAATGGAAGATGATACAAAGAAATGGAAAGTTATCCTATGCTCTCTGATTGAAGAATTAATATTATTAAAATGGCCATACTACCCAAAGCAAGCTACAGATTTAATGCAACCCCTATTAAAATACCCATGACATTCTTCACAGAACTAAAACAAATAATCCTAAAATTCATATGGAAACACAAAAGATCCCAAATTGCAAACACAATCTTGAGAAAAAAGAACAAAGCTGGAGGTGTCACCCTCCCAGACTTCAGACTATACTCCAAAGGTATAGTAATAAAAACAGCATGGTACTGGCACAAAAACAGACACATAGATCAATGGAACAGAACAGAAAGCCCAGAAACAAACCCACACACTTACATTTAATTAATTTACAACAAAGAAAGCAAGAATATACAATGGAGAAAGACAGTTTCTTCAATAAATAGTGCTGGAAAAATTGACAGTCACATGTAAAACAATGAGATTAGAACATTTCCTCACACCATATAAAAACATGGTCATCAAAAACACAAGAGATGACAAAAAAGAGGATGTGGAGAAAAGGAACCCCTTGTGCATTGTTGGTACAGCTGCTGTAGCAAACAGTATGAAGAAACCTTAAAAATTAAAAATACAGGGCTTCCCTGGTGGCGCAGTGGTTGAGAGTCCGCCTGCCGATGCAGGGGACACCGGTTCGTGCCCCGGTCTGGGAGGATCCCACGTGCCGCAGAGCGGCTGGTCCCATGAGCCATGGCCGCTGAGCCTGTGCATCCGGAGCCTGTGCTCCGGAACGGGAGAGGCCACAACAGTGAGAGGCCCGCGTACTGCAAAAAAAAAAAAAAAAAAAAAAAAAAAAAAATACAACTACCATATGATTTAGCAATTTGACTTCTGGGAATATATCCAAAAGAAATGAAAACATTAACTCAAAGAGATACGTGTACTCTCATGTTCACAGCAGCATTATTTACAATACCGAAGACATGGAAAAACCTTAAGTGTCTATCAATGGATGAATAGAAAAAGAAGTTGTGGTGTATGTATGTTAGTTCAATATTAGTGTATAGAAAAGCAACAGACTTCTGTATATTAACCCTGTATCCTACAACTTTGCTGAATTCGTTTATCAGTTCTAATAATTTTTAGGTGGAGACTTCAGGGTTTTCTACACACACACACACACGAGTATTATTCAGCCATAAAAAAATAATGAAATCCTGCCATTTGCAACATGGATGGACCTTGAAGACATGATGTGAAGTAAAATAAGTCAGAGAAAGACATACTGTATGATCTCACATACATGTGAAATCTAAAACAAAACAAAACAGAAAAACTCATAAGAAAGAGATCACATCTGTGGTTACCAAAGGTAGGGGATGGGGGGAGGGAGAATTGAATGAAGGTGGTCAAAAGGTACTAACTTCCAGTTATAAGATAAAAAAGTACCAGGGATGTAATGTACAACATGATAACTATAGTTAACACTGCTGTATGATATATAGGAAAGTTGTTAAAAGTGTAGATCCTGAGTTCTCATCACAGGAAAAAAAATTTTCTTTTTATTGTAGTAATAATTTCATAATATATGTAAGTTAAGCCATTATGTTGTATACCTTAAACTTATGCAGTGATGTATGTCAATTATATCTCAATAAAACTGAAAAAAAATACTGTGACCTTCTCCCCCACCCCCCCACAAAAAACATCCAGAGGGAGGAAAATGAAGACCCCCATGCCACGCAGGAGCTGTGTGGATCAATCAGAAAGCAATTCAGTCCTAAATTACTGTTGCAGTTTCTATCACGTGACATTAAGGAGTCCTGACTTCTTCAAGCGCCACCTCTTCTTGGTTTCCATCACACCCCTAGTTTCTCTGCTCTCTTCTCTCCCCTTCCCCCAGGGCTCTCCACTCCTCCTGCGACTCAAACATCACCTCTACAGGGAGGCCCTCCTTGAATCCTCATTCTAAATTAGCCCTCCAAAAAAAAAAAAAAAAAAGCTGGAAAAAGGGAATTCCCTGGCGGTCCAGTGGTTAGGACTCTGTGCTTTCACTACCGAGGGCCCAGGTTCAATCCCTGGTCGGGGAACTAAGATCCCACATACATACATAAATATTAGCCCTGACTGCCCCACTTTCATAGCACTGCATTTCCGTAGTTGTAAGTGCTTGCAGAAGGAAACCTTTGGTAAAGACCACAGAACCAGGTATGTTTTGGTTAAGATCCTAGCTTTTATACTGTGTGGTGTATTCATGGTTATTTCATTAAAAATAAGCAGTCCATGCAGGCATGGATTAATGATGTGTATGTCCTGAACTAATAATTATGATTGATGTGATTCTGTGCACCTGAGAGCCACTGAAAAGCTAATGAAGAGCCATTATTAAGTATTCTGAACACTTTATGTGTCTGGCTTTCTGTTGATAATGAGTTGAGGGTAGTAGAAGTCAGGGATTTGTGCTTATTTTAATAATTTAGCCCATTTGATGGAGGTGAGAGAAGGGAAGGGGAGTAGTAAGATAAGAACTAAAATAAAAAGTGGCAGTTTAAGCCAAAGAGGACTTAGCAGTAAGAGGGAGATGTTTTCTTGAAATTTCACTGAATAGACAAAATTTAATATGGGTATTGAAGAATTTCAGTGAGTGATGGGTGGGAAAGAGGGTTGT
>NW_006789004.1:6731-45522 GCF_000442215.2 Lipotes vexillifer
GATGGGTGGGAAAGAGTGTTGTTGTTGAGGAAATGGCATCAACACAAAACTGGTTCAGAGACAGGACAGACAACATGAATCTAGGGGACAGTGGGAGAGACTGGCAGGAATACGAGGCTGGAATGAGGGAAAGCTGGTCTCAGGATCTGGACTTTTTCCACTGCAGGCCATGAGAAACCAATAAAGATCTTTAAACGAGGATGCATCCCTGAGAAGCATTTTACTAGTTATTCCAGGTAGCAATGTTGTAGATGGATTTGGCATCTATGAGGATGAAAAGTGGCCAAAGAGAGCTGGAAAGGAGGTTTTAAGATCATAAATATGGGGCATGTGGGGCAGAGAAGGGCTTCTAGAGGAAGATTAGAGAACATTTTGATTAAAAGAGGGAAAGAATACACCCTCAGAATGACAGTAGTGTGGGTTGGGAAAAGCAGTAGGGAGATGAAGGGGAGTGGGGTCCAAAAGAACTACGGGAAAAGGACAACTGGAAAAAATGGATGAGTTTGAAGCAACAGCATTTACCTAGAAGTGCCCAGCTAGAAGCTAGAAACGCAGGATAAATTTGAGAAAAGATAATAACAAATATATTATCCTTCCATGTAGACAAGGGATAGGGTATCAGACAAAATTTTGAGGGACCCAATGCTTACAGGCTGATGGGTAAAAATATTACTAGAAAATGCACTCCAACCCAGCACCCCAAGAGTGTCTTGAACTGTCACATTACTCAGTGCTACATAATGCTACTCATCTTCTTCTCACGAGCCCACAATACTTAGCTTGTGGAACAAGCATACACATGCTAAGAACAATGGCAAAATTACCACATGGGAAAAATATTTCATCCTCTTGTGGCCAGACAGTCCAGTCAAAAACATATCTGAAACCTGGAATGCTTCATCACTCAGCACTGTCAGTACTGTTAAGGTGCTGTTTTTTTCTTACCACAGAGGATTAACATAGGTGTGTCTAATCCTTAATTTACTCAAAGAACCAGAGAGATCCTAGGTTAAATTATGGTCTGAGCAATGACACCACAACTCTCCCCTCCTAAAAAGCTAAAATGAAAAAAAATGCTGGAAGAAAAGAAGGCCATCAACAGACCAGAAACCAAGGGAATTCCTGGTAGAAAACAACTATCCCCATCATTCACTAATTTATACAATTATCCAAGAAAAAGAAAGTGAGGTATAAATTTTGAGAAAGAAACATTAGTTCCAACTAGTTAAAGTTCAAAATAGTCAGATTTAAAGCCCACATTACGTTTCTTTTTATGACAGCCATTACTTACTAACAAATGTAACAGGGAAAAATTGATTCTGTGACTCAATAATGAATTGAGTTTCACTTGTAAAAAAAAATCAGTTTAGAGATTAGCTCAAGATGGTGGAGTAGAAGGACATGACCTCACCCGCTTCTTACAAAAACACCAAAATCACAACTAACTGCTGAACAACCATCAATAAAAAAATGCTGGAACCTACCAAAAAAGATACCCTATATTCAAAGACAAAGAAGTAGCCACAACAAGATGGTAGGAGGCGTGCAATCATGATAAAATCAAATTATATACCTGCCAGGTGGGCAACCCACAAACTGTAAAACAATTATACCACAGAAGTTATCCCACAGGAGTCAAAGTTCTGAGCACCATGTCAGGCTTCCCAGCCTGATGGTCAAGCAACGGGAGGAGGAGCCCCCAGATCATCTGGCTTTGAAGGCCAGTGAGGTTTGATTACAGGACTTCTACAGGACTGGGGGAAAAAGAAACTCCACTCCTGGAGGGCACTCAAAGTCTCATGTGCACAAGGACCCAGGGGAAAAAAAGCAGTGACCCCATAAGAGATTGGGCCAGACCTACCTGCTAGTATTGGAGGGTCTCTTGCAGAGGCGTGGGTGGCTGTAGCTCACTGTGGGGACAAGGACACTGGCAGCAGCAGTTCTGAGAAGTACTCACTGGCGTGAGCCCTCCCAAATGGCGCCATTAGCCCCACAAAACAGCCTATAGGTTCCAGTGCTGGGTCACCTCAGGCCAAACAACCAACAGGGCGGGAACACAGCCCCACCCATCAGCAGACAAGTTGCTTGAAGTCTCCCTGAGCATGGCCCTGACGACCAGAAGGGCAAGACCCAGCTCTATCTACCCATGGGCAGGAACCAGCCCCTCCCATCACGAAGCCTGCACAACCCTCTTAGACAGCCTCAACCACAAGAGGGCAGACAGCAGAAGCAAGAACTACAATCTTGCAGCCTGTGGAACAGACACTGCAATCACAGAAAGTTAGTCAAAATTAGACGGTAGAGGAATATGTCCCAGAAGAAGGAACAAGATGAAACCCCAGAAGAACAACTAAGTGAAGTGGAGATAGCCAACCTACTGGAAAAATGATTCAGAATAATGGTAGTGAAGATGATCCAAGATCTCAGAAAAATAATGGAGGCAAGGATCAAGAACATGCAAGAAATGTTTAACAAAGACCCAGAAGAACTAAAGAACAAACAGAGATGAACAATACAATAACTGAAATGCAAAGTACACTAGAAGGAATCAATATCAGAATAACTGAGGCAGAAGAACAAATAAGTGACCTGGAAGACATAATGGTGGAAATTACTGTCATGAAACAGAATTTTAAAAAAAGAATGAAAAAGAAATCAAGACAGTCTAAGAGACTTTTGGGACAACATTAAATGCACCAACATTCACATTATAGGGGTCCCAGAAGGAGAGGAGAAAGAGAAATGACCTGCGAAAATATTTGAAGAGACAATAGCTGAAAAATTCCCTAACATGGGAAAGAAAACAGTCACCCAAGTCCAGGAAGAGAGAATGCCAGGCACAGATAAACCTAAGGAGGAACACTCTGAGACACACAGTAATCAAATTAACAAAAAGACAAAGAAAAAAATATTAAAGCAACAAGGAACAAATGACAACATAAAAGGGAACTCCCTTAAGGTTATCAGCTGATTTCTCAGCAGAAACTGCAGGCCAGAAGGGAGTGGCATTATATATTTAAAGTGATGAAACGGAAGAAACTACAACCAATAATACTCTACCCAGCAAGGCTCTCATTCAGATTTGACGCAGACATCAAAAGCTTTACAGACAACCAAAAGCTAAGAGAATTCAGCACCACCAAACCAGCTTTGCAACAAATGCTAAAGGAACCTCTCTAGGCAGGAATGAGACCAGCAACTTAAAACAACCATGTACATATACAGACTGCTATATCAAAACCTCATGGGAGGGGCTTCCCTGGTGGCGCAGTGGTTGAGAGTCCGCCTGCCGATGCAGTGGACGCGAGTTCGTGCCCCGGTCCGGGAGGATCCCACATGCCGCGGAGTGTCTGGGCCCGTGGGCCACGGCCGCTGAGCCTGCGCGTCCGGAGCCTGTGCTCCGCAACGGGAGAGGCCACAACAGTGAGAGGCCCGCGTACCGCCAAAATAAATAAATAAATAAATAGTCTGGTAATTTTAAATTTTTTAAAAAAAAAAAAAAAAAAAAAAACCTCATGGGAACAGCAAACCGAAAACTACAATATATTCACACACACACACACACACACACACACACACACACACACACACACAAAAGCAACCCAAACACAACACTATAGATGGTCATCAAACCACAAGAGAACAGAAGAGGAAGGGAAGAAAAAAGCCCTACAAAAACAAACCCGAAACCATTAAGAAAATGGCAATAGAAACATACATATCAATAGTTATCTTAAATGTAAATGGATTAAATGCTCCAAACAAAAAGACAGACTGGCTGAATAGATACAAAAACAAGACCCATATATATGCTGTCTACAAGAAACCCACTTCAGATTTAGGGACACTTACAGACTGAAAGTGAGGGGACGGAAAAAGGTATTCCACACAAGCGGAAATCAAAAGAAAGCTGAGTAGCAATACTCATATCAGACAAAATAGACTTTAAAGACTGTTATAAAAGATAAAGAAGGACACTGTATAATAATCAAGGGATCAATCCAAGAAGAAGATGTAACAATGGTAAATATATGCACTCAACATAGGAGCACCTCAATATATAAGGCAAATACTAACAGCCAAAATGGAGAAATTGACAGTAACACGATAATAGTGGGGGACTTTAACACCCCACTTTCATCATATGGACAGATCATCCAGACAGAAAAATCAATAAGGCAACAGTGGTCTTAAATGACACAGTAGACCAGTTGGACTTAACAGATATCTATAGGACATTCTATCCCAAAACAACAGAATACATATTCTTTTCAAATACACATGGAATGTTCTCCAGGACTGACCACATGCTGGGCCACAAAGCGAGACTCATTTAATTTAAGAAAACTGAAATCATATTAAGCATCTTTTCTGATCACAGTGCTATGAGATTAGGAATAAACTACAAGAAAAAAAACTGTAAAAAACACAAACACGTGAAGGCTAAACAATATGCTACTAAACAACCAATGGATCACTGAAGAAATCAAAGAGGAAATTAAAAAATACCTAGAGACAAATGAAAACAAAAAGACAATGATCCAAAATCTATGGGAAGCAGCAAAAGAAGTTCTAAGAGGGAAGTTTATAGCAATACAATCTTACCTCAAGAAACAAGAAAAATCTCAAATAAACAATCTAACCTTACACCTAAAGCAACTAGAGAAAGAAGAACAAATAAAACTCAAAGTTAGTAGAAGAAATCATAAAGATCAGAGCAGAAATAAAGGAAACAGAAACAAAACAATAACAAAGATCAATGAAACTAAAACCTGGTTCTTTGAAAAGATAAACAAGATTGATAAATCTTTAGCCAGACTCATCAAGAAAAAAAAGCGAGAGGACTCAAATCAATAAAATTACAAACGAAAAAAAGGAGAAATTACAACTGACACCACAGAAATACAAAGGAACATAAGAGACTACTACAAGCAACTGTATGCCAATAAAATGGAAAACCTGGAAGAAATGGACACATTCTTACAAAGGTACAATCTCCCAAGACTGAACCAGGAAGAAGTACTGAAATTGAAACTGTGGTGGAAAAAACGCCCAACAAACAAAAGTCCAGGATCAGATAGCTTCACAGGCAAGTTCTATGAAACATTTAGAGAAGAGTAACACCTATCCTTCTGAAAATGTTCCAAAAAACTGCAGAGGAAGGAACACTCCCAAACTCATTCTATGAGGCCACCATCACCCTGATACCAAAACCAGACAAAGATAACAAAAAAGAGAGAAAATTACAGGCCAATATCACTGATGAACATAGACACAAAAATTCTCAACAAAATACTAGCAATCTGAATCCAAAATTACATTAAAAGGATCACACACCCTGATCAAGTGCGATTTATCCCAGGGATGCAAGGATTTCTTAATATCTTCAAATCAATCACTGTGATACACCACATCAACAAATTGAAGAATAAAAACCATATGATCATCTCAATAGATGCAGACAAAGCTTTTGGCAAAATTCAACACCCATTTATGATAAAAACTCTCCAGAAAGTGGGTATAAAGGGAACATACCTCAACTTAATAAAGGCCACATATGACAAACCTACAGCTAACATCATATTCAACAGTGAAAAGCTGAAAGTATTTCCTGTAAGATCAGAAACAAGACAAGGATGTCCACCTCTCACCACTTTTATTCAACATAGCTTTGGGAGTCCTAGCTACAGCAATCAGAGAAGAAAAAGGAATCCAAACTGGAAAAGAAGAAGTTAAACTGTCACTGTTTTCAGATGACAGAAAACTATTAGAGCGCATCAATGAATTTGGTAAAGTTGCAGATTATGAAATTAATACACAGAAATCTGTTGTGGAGGAGCTTTAAGATGGTGGAAAAGTAAGACGTGGAGATCACCTTCCTCCCTACAAATATATCAGAAATACATCTACATGTGGAACAACTCCTACAGAACACCTACTGATCGGTGACAGAAGACCTCAGACCTCCCAAAAGGCAAGAAACTCCCCACGTACCTAGGTAGGGTAAAAGAAAAAAGAAAAATAAAAGAGAGATAAAGAATAGGGACGGGACCTGCAACAGTGGGAGGGATCTATGAAGGAGGAAAGGTTTCCACACACCAGGAAGCACTTTCACGGGCTAAGACTGTGGGTGGTGGAGACTGCAGCTGGCGGAGCCTGCAGGTGGTGGAGCAGGGGAGCTTCGGAGCCACGAAGGAGAGCGCAGCAACAGGGGTGCAGAGGGCAAATCGGAGAGATTCCTGCACAGAGGATCAGTGCCAACCAGCACTCACCAGCCCGGGAGGTTAGTCTGCTCACCCACCAGGACGAGTGGGGGCTAGGAGCTAAGACTCGGGCTTTGGTCAGATCCCAGGGAGAGGACTGGGGTTGGCTGCATGAACACAGCCTGAAGGGGGCTAGTGCGCCACCGCTAGCCGGGAGAGAGTCTGGGAAAAAGTCTGGAGCTGCCGAAGAGACAAGAGACTTTTTCTTGCCTCTTTGTTTCCTGGTGTGCGAGGAGAGGGGATTAAGAGCATCGCTGAAAGGAGCTGCAGAGACAGGCGCAAGCTGCAGCTATCGGTGCGGACACCAGAGACGGGCATGAGACACTAAGGCTGCTGCTGCACCCACCAAGAAGCCTGTGTGCAAGCACAGGTCACTCGCCACACCTCCCCTCCCAGGAGCCTGTGCAGCCCGCCACTGCCAGGATGCCGTGATCCGGAGACAACTTCCCTGGGAGAACGCAAGGCGTGCCTCAGGCTGGTGCAAAGTCACGCTGCCCTATGCAGCTGCAGGCTCGCCCCGCAACCGCACCCCTCCCTCCCCACAGCCTGAGTGAGCCAGAGCCCCTGAATCAGCTGCTCCTTTAACCCTGTCCTGTCTGAGTGAAGAACAGACGCCCTCAGGAGACCTATATGCAAAGGCGGGTCCAAATCCAAAGCTGAAACCTGAGAGCAGTGTGAACAAAGAAGAGAAAGGGAAGTCTCTCCCAGCAGCCTCAGGAGCAGCGGATTAAATCTCCACAGTCAACTCGATGTACCCTGCATCTGTGGAATACCTGAATAGACAACGAATCATCCCATATCGAGAAGGTGGACTTGGGGAGCAAAGATATATATTTTTTTTTTTCCCTCTTTCTCTTTTTGTGAGTGTGTATGTGTATGCTTCTGTGTGTGATTTTGTCTGTATAGCTTTACTTTTACCATTCGTCCTACAGTTCTCTCCGTTTTTTTCTTTTTTATTACTTAAAATTTTTTTCTTAATAATTACTTTTTATTTTAATAACTTTATTTTATTTTATTTTACTTTTTTTAAATTTTATATTCGTTTTTTCTTTCTTTTCTTTCTCCCTTTTATTCTGAGCCATGTGGAGGACAGGCTCTTGGTGCTTCAGCCAGGCATCAAGGCTGTGCCACCGAGGTGGGAGAGCCAAGTTCAGGACACAGGTCCACAAGAGACCTCCCAGCTCCATGTAATATCAAACGGTGAAAATCTCCCAGAGATCTCCATCTCAACGCCAAGACCCAGCTCCACTCAACGATCAGCAAGCTACAGTGCTGGACACCCTATGCCAAACAACTAGCAAGACAGGAACACAACCCCACCCATTAGGAGAGAGGCTGCCTAAAATCATAATAAGTCCACAGACACCCCAAAACTCACCACCAGACATGGACCTCCCCACCAGAAAGACAAGATCCAGCTTTATCCACCAGAACATAGGCACTAGTCCCCTCCACCAGGAAGCCTATACAACCCACTGAACCAACCTTAGCCACTGGGGACAGACACCAAAAACAACGGAAACTACGAACCTGCAGCCTGAGAAAAGGAGACCAGAGTAAGTTAAGCAAAATGAGAAGACAGAGAAACACACAGCAGATGAAGGAGCAAGGCAAAAACCCACCAGACCTAACAAATGAAGAGGAAATACGCAGTCTACCTGAAAAAGAATTCAGAATAATGATAGTAAACATGATCCAAAATCATGGAAATAGAATGGAGAAAATACAAGAAATGTTTAACAAGGACCTAGAAGAATTAAAGAGCAAACAAACAGAGATGAACAACACAATAAATGAAATTAAAAATTCTCTAGAAGGGGTCAATAGCAGAATAACTGAGGCAGAAGAACGGAGAAGTGACCTGAAAGATAAAAGAGTGGAAATAACTACTGCAGAGCAGAATAAAGAAAAAAGAATGAAAAGAACTGAGGACAGTCTCAGAGACCTCTGGGACAACATTAAACGCACCAACATTCGAATTATAGGGGTTCCAGAAGAAGAAGAGAAAAAGAAAGGGACTGAGAAAATATTTGAAGAGATTATAGTTGAAAACTTCCCTAATATGGGAAAGGAAATAGTTAATCAAGTCCAGGAAGCACAGAGAGTCCCATACAGGATAAATTCAAGGAGAAATACGCCAAGACACATATTAATCAAACTGTCAAAAACGAAATACAAAGAAAGCATATTAAAAGCAGCAAGGGAAAAACAACAGGTAAGACATAAGGGAATCCCCATTAGGTTAACAGCTGATCTTTCAGAAGAAACTCTGCAACCCTGAACGGACTGGCAGGACATATTTAAAGTGATGAAAGGGAAAAACCTACAACCAAGATTACTCTACCCAGCAAGGATCTCATTCAGATTTGATGGAGAAATTAAAAGCTTTACAGACAATCAAAGGCTAATAGAATTCAGCACCACCAAACCAGCTTTACAACAAATGCTAAAGGAACTTCTCTAGACAGGAAACACAAGAGAAGGAAGAGACCTAAAATAACAAACCCCAAACAATTAAGAACATGGTCATAGGAACATACATATCGATAATTATTTTAAATGTAAATGGATTAAATGCTCCAACCAAAGGACATAGACTGGCTGAACGGATACAAAAACAAGACCCATATATATGCTGTCTACAAGAGACCCACTTCATTCCTAGGGACACATACAGAGCGAAGGTGAGGGGATGGAAAAAGATATTCCATGCAAATGGAAATCAGAAGAAAGCTGGAGTAGCAATTCTCATAACAGACAAAATAGACTTTAAAACCAAGAGTATTACAGGAGACAAAGAAGGACACGACATAATGATCAAGGGATCAATCCAAGAAGAAGATATAACAATTGTAAATAGTTATGCACCCAACATAGGAGCACCTCAATACATAAGGCAAATACTACCATCCGTAAAAGGGGAAATCTACAGTAACACAGTCATAGCAGGGGACTTTAACACCTCACTTTCAGCAATGGACATATCATCCAAAATGAAAATAAATAAGGAAACACAAGCTTTAAATGATACATTAAACAAGATGGACTTAATTGATATTTATAGGACATTCCATCGAAAAACAACAGAATACACGTTCTTCTCAAGTGCTCATGGAACATTCTCCAGGATAGATCATATCTGGGGTCACAAATCAAACCTTGGTAAATTTAAGAAAATTGAAACTGTATCAAGTATCTTTTCCGACCACAGTGCTATGAGACTAGATATCAATTACAGGAATAAATCTGTAAGAAATACAAACACATGGAGGCTAAACAACACACTACTTAATAACCAAGAGATCACTGAAGAAATCAAAGAGGAAATCAAAAAATACCTAGAAACAAATGACAATGAAAACACAATGACCCATAACCTATGGGATGCAGCAAAGGCAGTTCTAAGAGGGAAGTTAATAGCTATACAAGCCTACCTTAAGAAACAAGAAACATCTCAAATAAACAACCTAACCTTACACCTAAAGCAATTAGAGAAAGAAGAACCAAAAAACCCCCAAAGTTAGCAGAAGGAAAGAAATCATAAAGATCAGATCAGAAGTAAATGAAAAAGAAATGAAGGAAATGATAGCAAAGATCAGTAAAACTAAAAGTTGGTTCTTTGAGAAGATAAAACTGATAAACCAGTAGCCAGACTTATCAACAAAAAAAGGGAGGGGCTTCCCTGGTGGCGCAGGGTTGAGAGTCCGCCCGCCGATGCAGGGGACACGGGTTCGTGCCCCGGTCAGGGAAGATCCCACAGGCCGCAGAGCAGCTGGGCCCGTGAGCCATGGCCCCTGAGCCTGCACGTCCGGAGCCAGTGCTCCGCAACGGGAGAGGCCACCACAGGGAGAGGCCACCACAGCGAGAGGCCCGCATACTGCCAAAAACAAACAAACAAACAAACAAAACATGGGAGAAGATTCAAATCAATAGAATTAGAAATGAAAAAGGATTAGTAACAACGGACACTGCAGAAATACAAAGGATCATGAGAGATTACTACAAGCAACTCCATGCCAATTAAATGGACAACCTGGAAGAAATGGACAAATTCTTAGAAATGCACAACTTATGAGACTGAACCAGGAAGAAATAGAAAATATGAACAGACCAATCATAAGCACTGAAATTGAAACTGTGATTAAAAGCCTTCCAAAAAACAAAAGGCCAGGACAAGATGGCTTCCCAGGCAAATTCTATCAAACATTTAGAGAAGAGCTAACACCTATCCTTCTCAAACTATTCCAAAATATAGCAGAGGGAGGAACACTCCCAAACTCACTCTACGAAGCCACTATCACCCTGACACCAAAACCAGACAAAGATGTCACAAAGAAAGAAAACTACAGGCCAATATCACTGATGAACATAGATGAAAAACTCCTCAACAAAATACTAGCAAACAGAATCCAACAGCACATAAAAAGGATCACACACCATGATCAAGTGGGGTTTATTCCAGGAATGCAAGGATTCTTCAATAGATGCAAATCAATCAATGTGATACACCGTATTAACAAACTGAACGACAAAAAACGTATGATCATCTCAACAGATGCAGAGAAAGCTTTCGACAAAATTCAACACCCATTTTTGACAAAAACCCTGCAGAAAGTAGGCATAGAGGGGACTTTCCTCAACATAATAAAGGCCATATATGACAAACCCACAGCCAACATCGTCCTCAATGGTGAAAAACGGAAACCATTTCCACTAAGATCAGGAACAAGACAGGGTTGTCCACTCTCACCACTATTATTCAACATAGCTTTGGAAGTTTTAGCCACGGCAATCAGAGGAGAAAAAGAAATAAAAGGAATCCAAATCAGAAAAGAAAAAGCTGTCACTGTTTGCAGATGACATGATACTATACATAGAGAATCATAAGATGCTGCTAGAAAACTACTAGAGCTAATCAATGAATTTGGTAAAGTAGGATACAAAATTAATGCACAGAAATCTCTGGCATTCTTATACATTAATGATGAAAAATCTGAAAGTGAAATTAAGAAAACACTCCCATTGGGCTTCCCTGGTGGCGCAGTGCTTGAGAGTCCGCCTGCCGATGCAGGAGACGCGGGGTCGTGCCCCGTTTCGGGAGGATCCCACATGCCGTGGAGCGGCTGGGCCCGTGAGCCATGGCCGCTGGGCCTGCGCGTCCGGAGCCTGTGCTCCGCAAATGGGAGAGGCCACAACAGTGAGAGGCCCGCATAACGCAAGAAAAAAAAAAAAAAAAAAACCCCCATTTACCATTGCAACAAAAAGAATAAAATATCTAGGAATAAACCTACCTAAGGAGACAAAAGACCTGTATGCAGAAAATTATAAGACACTGATGAAAGAAATTAAAGATGATACAAATAGATGGAGAGATATACCATGTTTTTGGATTGGAAGACTCAACATTGTGAAAGTGACTCTACTACCCAAAGTAATCTACAGATTCAATGCAATCTCTATCAAACTAACACTGGCATTTTTCACAGAACTAGAAAAAAATTTTTCACAATTTGTATGGAAACGCATAAGACCCCAAATAGCCAAAGCAATCTTGAGAAAGAAAAACGGAGCTGGAGGAATCAGGCTCCCTGACTTCAGACTATACTACAAAGCTACAGTAATCAAGACAGTATGGTACTGACACAAAAACAGAAATACAGCTCAATGGAACAGGATAGAAAGCCCAGAGATAAACCCACGCACATACAGTCACCTTACCTTTGATAAAGGAGGCAAGAATATACAGTGCAGAAGAGACAGCCTCTTCAATAAGTGGTGCTGGGAAAACTGGACAGGTACATGTACAAGTATGAAATTAGAACACTCCCTAACACCATACACAAAAATAAACTCAAAATGGATTAAAGACCTAAATGGAAGACCAGACACCATCAAACTCTTAGAGGAAAACATAGGCAGAACACTCTATGACATAAATCACAGCAAGATCCTTTTTACCCACCTCCTAGAGAAATGGAAATAAAAACAAAACTAAACAAATGGGACCTAATGAAACTTAAAAGCTTTTGCACAGCACAGGAAACCATAAACAAGATGAAAAGACAACCCTCATAACGGGAGAAAATATTTGCAAATGAAGCAACTGACAAAGGATTACTCTCCAAATTTACAAGCAGCTCATGCAGCTCAACATCAAAAAAACAAACAACCCAATCCAAAAATGGGCAGAAGACCTAGATAGACATTTCTCCAAAGAAGATATACAGATTGCCAACAAACACATGAAAGAATGCTCAACATCATTAATCATTAGAGAAATGCAAATCAAAACTACAATGAGATGTCATCTCACACAGGTCAGAATGGCCATCATCAAAAAATCTATGAACAATAAATGCTGGAGAGGATGTGGAGAAATGGGAACCCTCTTGCACTGCTGGTGACAGTGTAAATTGATACAGCCACTATGGAGAACAGTATGGAGGTTCCTTAAAAAACTACAAAGAGAACTACCATATGACCCAGCAATCCCACTACTGGGCATATACCCTGAGAAAACTATAATTCAAAAAGAGTCACGTACCAAAATGTTCATTGCAGCTCTATTTACAATAGCCAGGACATGGAAGCAACCTAAGTGTCCATCGACAGATGAATGGATAAAGAAGTTGTGGCACATATATACAGTGGAATATTACTCAGCCATAAAACGCAGTGAAACTGAGTTATTTGTAGTGAGGTGGATGGACCTAGAGACTGTCATACAGAGCGAAGTAAGTCAGAAAGAGAAAGACAAATACCATATGCTAACACATATATATGGAATCTAAAAAAAAAAGAAATAAAATGGTCCGAAGAACCTAGGGGGAAGACGGGAATAAAGATGCAGACCTACTAGAGAATGGACTTGAGGTTACGCGGACGGGGAAGGGTGAGCCGTGACAATGTGAGAGAGTGGCATGGACATATATACACTAC
The DNA here is from genome assembly GCF_000442215.2 of Lipotes vexillifer. Classification (NCBI taxonomy): domain Eukaryota; kingdom Metazoa; phylum Chordata; class Mammalia; order Artiodactyla; family Lipotidae; genus Lipotes; species Lipotes vexillifer. Next base: position 19,934 of record NW_006789004.1, read on the forward strand.
CAAACATAAAATAGATAGGTAGTGGGAAGCAGCCGCATAGCACAGGGAGATCAGCTTGGTCCTTTGTGACCACCTAGATGGGTGGGATAGGGAGGGTGAGAGGGAGGGAGATGCAAGAGGGAAGAGATATGGGGACATATGTACATGTATAACTGATTCACTTTGTTATAAAGCAGAAACTAACACACCATTGTAAAGCAAGTATACTCCAATAAAGATGTTAAAAAAAGAGAGATCTGTTGCATTTCTATACACTAACAATGAAAGATCAGAAAAAGAAATTAAAGAAACAATCCCATTTACCATCACATCAAAAAGAATAAAATAGCTAGGAATAAAACTACATAAGGAGACAAAAGACCTGTACTCTGAAAACTATAAGATGCTGATGAAAGAAATTCAAGATGACACAAACAGATGGAAAGATATACCATGTTCTTGGATTGAAAGAATCAATATTGTCACAATGACTATACTACCCAGGGCACTCTGCAGATTCAATGCAATCCCTATCAAATTACCAATGGCATTTTTCACAGAACTAGAACAAAAACTCTTAACATTTTTATGGAAACACAAAAGACCCTGAATAGCCAAAGCAATCCTGAGAAAGAAAAATGGAGCTGGAGCAATTAGGCGCCCTAACTTCAGACTATACTGCAAAGGTATAGTCATCAAAACATTATGGTACTAGCACAGAAATAGAAATATAGTTCAATGGAACAGGATAGAAAGCCCAAAAATAAACACACGCAGCTATGTCAATTAATCTATGACAAAGGAGGCAAGACTATACGATGGGGGAAATACAGTCTCTTCAATAAATGGTGCTGGGAAAACTGGACAGCTCCATGTAAAAAAAAAAAAAAAGAAATTAGAACACTCTTTAACACCATACACAAAAATAAACTCAAAATGGATTAAAGACCTAAATTGAAGACCAGGGACTATAAAACTCTTAAAGGAAAACATAGGCAGAACACTCTTTGACATAAACCAGCAACATCTTTTTTGATCCATTTCCTAGAGTTATCGAAATAAAAACAAAAATAAACAAATGGAACCTAATTAAACTCAAAAGCTTTTGCACAGCAAAGGAAACCATAAACAAAATGAAGACAACCCACAGAATGGGAGAAAATATTAGCAAATGATGAGACCGACAAGGGATTGGTCTCCAAAATTTACAAACAGCTCATGCAGCTCAATATCAAAAAGACAAACAACCCAATCAAAAAATGAGTAGAAGACCTAAATAGATATTTCTCCAAAGAAGACATACAGATGGCCAACAGGCACATGAAAGGATGCTCAACATTGCCACTTATTAGAGAAATGCAAATCAAAACTACAATGAGATATCACCTCACCCCAGTCAGAATGGCCATCATCAAAAAGTCTACAAACAATAAATGCTGGAGGGGGTGTGGAGAAAAGGGAACCCTCCTACATTATTGGTAGGAATGTAAATTGGTACAGCTACTAAGGAGAATAGTATGGAGGTTCCTTAAAAAACCTAAAAATAGAGCTACCATATGATCCAGGAATTCCACTCCTGGGCATATATCTGGAGAAAACCACGGTTTGAAAGGATTCATGCACTTCAATGTTCACTGCAGCACTGTTTACAATAGCCAAGAAATGGAGGCAACCAAAATGTCCATTGACAGAAGAATGGATAAAGAAGATATGGTACATATAAACAATGGAATATTACTCAGCCATTAACAAGAATGAAATAATGCCATTTGCAGCAACATGGATGGACCTGGAGATAATCGTACTAAGTGAAGTCAGACAGGGAAAGACAAATATCGTATGATATCACTTGTATAAAAAATCTTTTAAAAATGATACAAATGAACTTATTTACAAAACAGAAACAGACTCACAGACTTGGAGAGCAAATGGTCACCAGAGGGGAAGGGTGGGGGGTGGAGAGGGATAATTAGGGAGTTTGGGATTGACATGTATACACTGCTATATATAAAATAGATATCCAAAAAGGACCTACTGTACAGCACAGGGAACTCTGCTCAATATTATGTAACAATGTAAATGGGAAAATAATTTGAAAAAGAGCAGATACATGTATATGTATATAACTGAATCACTTTGCTGTACACTTGAGACTAACACAGCATTGTTAATCAACTATACTCCAATATAAATTAAAAGTTTAAAAAAATCAGTTTAAGCAGAAAAGGCAATTTATTGAGCCCCAACTAGCTTTAGGCACAGCCAAATTGTGAGATTTCAGTCATGTCATCAAAACTTTTTCTCCATGCTCCATCCCACCCCCAATCTCTGACCTCTGTCCTGTGAGCTCTTCTCTTCAAGGCAGGCTCTCTCTGGGAAGGCAAAACATCCTCTCCAGATTCTATTCCCAGTGGCAAAAGTACTCGAAGAGTCGGAATACTCCTGGCAAAAACACAGGACCTGTATGAAGAAAACCATAAGAGACCTAAATAAGTGGAACAGGAGTTATGTTCCTAGACGGGAAGACACAATATTGTAAAGTTACTACTTATTTCCAAATTGATTTATAATCCAATCCCATTCTATTCAAAATCCTAAAGCAATGTCTTAATGGATTCTTTATAAACTGGTTTTCAGAATTCAACTTAAACAATTCACAGCAATGGCCAAGGATTTTTTTTTTTTTTTGAGAAAGAAGAATGGTGGGGTAAATTAGACTATAACACCAGATGTTTAAACATGTCATAAACATATAGTAATTGAGACAGAGTGCTATTAGTAGAGGAAAAGATAAGTCAACAAACTAGAGAAAACATTCAAATTAGCTGGGAAAAAACAGACCATCTATAAACAGTGCTGAAATACCCACTCCAACTCTTCTAAGAAGTGAGTCCTTCTTCACACTGTTACCCAATGCAAGTTCATATGCCCCACATACAGTGAAGACAAACAAACTGAAACATCAGAGTTTGGAGCAGAGAGAGGTTTATTGCAGGGCCACACAGTTTCAGTTGCTAGAGTCAGTACACTGACTGAAACCAACAAAGGCTGAATAACCAGTTCCTCCAAAACGTTGGAAATACCATCTGTTTGGACATTAATGCCTATAGTTCTTCTCCTTGGCATGCCGGTTTTCTTAGTTCTGTGACTGTAGACATGGGATTCAATCCAGCAGTTTCAGCTAGTGTAGATGGAATGAGCTCCGTAACATCTGCAAAGGCATGAATGCAGTAGGATTTCATACCACTCAATGTTCGTGAATATCCGGTTAACCACAGGGCCCACTCTATCTCTGGAGCACTACCTCCTGCAATAAGAGCTCTCTGCTTTACTAAACAATGAATAACACATAGGGCGTCATGAACTGAGGGCCCGGCTTGGCTTCTTCAATCACCAATGTGTTAGAACCAGGAACAACAGCTATAACTTTTTCCTGGGATAATATAGCCTGTAATCTTGAGCAGTGTGCCAGAACCATGTAAACTGACCCCCTCAGCTCATTCAGTCAAACCCAGCATGTCAGCAGTTAAGTTGGTCAGCATGAGCAATTGGCTTGGTTCCAATATTTTCTCTTTCAATGTCCTTAACTACCACAATATTCATTTTGATCAGGAAATTTAATACAATATCACTAAGAGCATGTCTTAAGAATAGACTTCTGTATGCAAAAGACATATCCGTTTTTAAAATTTGCTTCGTTAAATTTAGAATATAGTCCGTCTTTCCTCAGGGCTCCATCCATGTGGGCATATCAGCAACTGTTTGATTATCATGATCTGTTTTTAAGCCCAATCTTAATCTTTTCAACTCTGGATATGTCAGAATTGTCCACCTTATGGGTGAGAACCAGCCCTTCCACCAATACAAAATCATCAATTGTCCCACCAAGTTTCCTTTAAAAAAAAAAAAAAGACAGTTTATTTAAACTAAAAACAAGCAAAAAAACAAGAACAGTTTACCCACCCATTTCTCTCACCTCTCTACCCCCACCTCTAGAAACCACCAACCTGTTCTATCTATGAGCTTGTTTTTTGTTTTAGATTCCACCTGTAAGAGAGATCGCACAGTATTTGTCTTTCTGTCTGATTTATTTCACTTAGCATTATACCCTGGAGGGCATTAGCAGGTTTCTTAACTATTCTGACATCTCTGAGATCTACAACAGTAGCTGTGGCTGGATGAATCACTTTCCTCCCTGCATTTACACTCGCATAAGAGAAAGACTTGAATACTGAGAGACAACTGCTGAGCTCAGTGAAGTGGCTGCACTGTTTAACAACACTTCTCTGTCACTCGCTTCCACAGGTCACGGCATGTCAAGATTTCAATACCCTTTCCAAATCCTTCTAAAGTGATCTGGAAATGATGAATCCATTTCTGAAAAAACCTGGTACAGGAATCAGAGAGAGCCAGCAACAATGACCACTGATGTGGTGCCATTTCCTTCTTTCTCTTGAGCCTTAGCTCTACCAGCATTCTGGCTGTGGGATATAACACTTGTGTTTGTTTCAGAATGGTAGCACCATTTGTAATGGTCACATCACCTCTTCCACCTTGAATCATTTTATCCATTCCTTTTGGTCCAAGTCTTGATCTAATGCATCGGCAACAGCTTTGGCCATGAAGATGTTGCTGAAGCAGATCTGGGCTGGCTTCTTGTCCTCATGGGTGCTTTTCCCCTGGCTGCTAGCAAGCTTGCTTGGGTCTGTGTGGGCTCCGAAAGGACAGATGGACACAGCTTCCAGCGGGCACTAGAATAACTGTGTTCACTGTTAACCACTGAAGGGGATCAGAACATGTTACCCCCAAATATGCCACTTTGGCATACTGATTATTTTAGCTGAAGGCAACCGAGAAATAGCATATATAGGAAGGGCTCTCTGACCCCTTGCTGCCTAAAAGCAGGGCATAAATTTCCTGTGAGAAAGGTTCCTTCTTGTACCAGGAAGGGGAGAACACTCTTATCACTGGCGATGGGAGTTAATACCAAGATGAATCTACATTAATTTTACTAAAATAATCCTCATCTTCCATTAGCTTCCCCCATATACTTCCTAGTCACTGTCCCACAATATACCACCCCTGGAAGCCCAAACCCCTTTTCTTTGTTTAGTCATATCTCCACAATTTATCATCCTTTGTTAAAATGGTATATAAACCCCAAGTCGTACTGCTTCTTTGAGTTTTCACTTCTTTTCTATGAAGTCCCCTGTAAAAAAACATTAACATCAAATAAGGTTTGTATGTTTCTCTCCTGTTAAGCTATCTTTTGTCTTTGAAATTCATAGGGCTCAGGTACAGGGTAAAGTGTTCTTTCTCCATCTACTTCAGGCGATGGGTTGACTACAGAATGGAAGGCGAAAGAGAAGGACTTGTTATGTGCCCGTGTATTGATTAAATGTTTAAAATAATTGTATGTGTTGTATTTAAAGAGACAATAAAAAGGAAATTGTCATCAATCAAGTTACTCCTAAGAAGAAAGGCTTATTGAATCCCAAGCAAAACCAACTGTCTTTTTTAAAGATGCATAAATTAAAACTTTAAAGATTTAGTAATTTATTGAAGTCAGAAAAATAAAATTTCAATATATTAACTCTAAAAACCTAGAAGTCCCAGAAATTACATTTTAAAGGATTTAGAAAGAATTCCTTATAAAAGGATTTACTATTACATTCTTTGTTAAACTAAACTGTGACTCGGAGGACTTGTAGTATCATTTTACACCCCTCACACAGTGCCTTGATAAATTAGTCAGCAGTAGTAGCACATGAAATCATGGATAAATGAGAGATACATATCCACTCTTATCCAAAGGTAGCAAATAGCCCCGTATTTCCTATTTAATGGAAAGCAGTTTCTTCTGTAATTCTTTGGAGCAATAAGCCTTTAGACCCCTGTGACTCCCATTTAAAGAAGAGCCATTTGTGCCTTTGTCCTAATATCTCTGAGTACTTGTCAAGAGTTAAAATGCTGGCTGAATCACTGTAGGACTCCTTATATGCATGCAGGTAAAAATGTCTCAGGAGGTGGTTTACTCTGGTTTGTTCTTTCACATCTCAAATTTGCTTGGCTGGTCACAGTTAGGCAGGTAGAAATGAGTTAAGAACTTTAGAACTCATGATAATTTTGACCAGAAGTCAAAATTAAGATTAATTAAGTCAAATTAAGTCAGAAGTCAAAATTAAGATCATTGCTGTACAGTATGAGAGAAAAACCCAGACCAGCTGTCTTTCCCAAGATGGCTGCAATGAGCGTTGGAAGAAGAGACAAAATCCATCCTATAAGGGGAGGGAGAAGAGAATTAGATTGCTTTATAACACTCAAAACCGGTACTAAATAAAATACACCGGAGGTTCTAGATTAAACACTAAGACAACTCCTGAATTTAAAATGTAAAAAAAGGAAATCCTGGGGCTTCCCTGGTGTCGCAGTGGTCAAGAGTCCGCCTGCCGATGCAGGGGACACGGGTTCATGCCCTGGTCCAGGAAGATCCCACATGCCACAGAGCGGCCGGGCCCGTGAGCCATGGCGGCTGAGCCGGCACGTCCGGAGCCAGTGCTCCGCAACGGGAGAGGCCACGACAGTGAGAGGCCCGCGTACCGCAAAAAAAAAAAAAAAAAAAAAAAAGGAAATCCTGAGCAACAGGTAACTTGTAATTAAGAATCTTTGAGTTAGTATTTGTAAGAAGTAGTCTAACATAGGGGGTAGAAGGACATAGGGGACACAACTTTGTCAGTTAGAGCAGGAATACTCATCTTTTCACTCACTTCTTTCAAAAGCGGAGAGGAAGGTAGAATACTATATCATGTTCTTTCCTGAGCAAGGAACTGATACCATTTAGCGACAAATCGCTATACTGAAAGGTATCTCCTGAGACAATAAAGCAAGCAGTTCCAGTCAGAAAAATGGGGGGCGGGGCGGGGAGGGACTTGAAATCCAGCCTGTGGCATTTTAACTGCAGCTGAGAGAGGTGTGGGCTTGTCTAGTTTACTCATTTGGAGAATTTCGGCTTCTTGATGTTAAAGGTTGTTCCTTACTCAGTGGTGATTAGCCAAAAGATGAGAACAAAAACAATGCGCCCCTATCAATTTCCTCTTTAGTGCTGAGTGCCCTTGGGGGCCAAATGCATTGTTAAGACAAATGGCTCACGTGGAGTTCTGAGAGTTCACAGGCCTGAATAGTTGAAGACCCCGCCTCCCCATTCCTTCCCATCCCAAAAGAATGGAATTAATGCTAACACCTCAAACTGTTCATGCAAAAAGGTCAAGGTTGATTCAAATACTAGCTCTCCTCCACACATGGAACCCAATTCATCAATACAGGTCTACCAGGAAATTGCAAAACAGGAGGCTAAATTTCCTGCAGTGTCTTACCTGATTCTTAGATTTTTTTTTAATTGTTGGTTTTAATAGTTTGCCTGTGTTTCTTCTATAACCTGGGTCACCACGGTTGCTGATTCAACTCCAGTAAGGAGGAGAAGAAAGAAACAGGGGCCTCGCTTAGAACCCAGGAGGCATTCTCCCCTCTTACTGAAGGCTGGCCAGACTCTCGCTGATCATGAGCTCAGTTTAGGAGCCGCAGTGCAAGGGCCTCCCGCTCTAGCCTAGACCACAGAGATCAATGGCTTACAGCTGCGCGCCAGGGCGCCTGACTATCTCCCGATTGAGGGCTGGGTGTAGTGAATCAGAAGTTAAGGAACCTCGAGTTGTCAGCACCACGGGGTGCCCGCGCAACCAGCGCCCCACCCCCACCCCCCAGAGACCTCTGCCTCAGCTCTTCCTGAGAGATGGGGGGCTGGACAAGGGGCTGCCTTTTCATTCTAACGTTTAAGGCTGGTGTGCTCTGACTTGCAGAGCCATGGGGTCTATGGAGAAAGGTGCAACTAATAAGTGTTGAAGAAAAAACCCACCTGGCCCAGGCCACCCCGTTGCTGACTTCGCCACTTTGGGAATTTCTACCTAAGCAAAGCATCCAGACCTAACATGAGCTCACCCTAAAACCCCGAGGGCGGTCAAGGACAAGGCCAAAGTGTGCAAACCCAAGTCGTGCGCTGCTGTTTCAGAATGGGTTAGTATGAGAGCCGTCTAGCTAGGCCTGTTTTGGTGACTGACTCCGCCAGTAGAGGAGAAAGCCGGACTTCACCACCAATGTCCCAGGCCTGCTGAAACGAACGCCCCACGGGGCTGGCGCCGCAGGGTCCCTCCGGGCGCCGGGCGCGTCCCAGGCTGCCCACCCGCCCCGGGTCCCCGCGCCCGCCGCGCTCACCCAGCCGCCGTTCGCCATCAGCCAAGCGCGGTGCCGTCGGAGAGCTGAGCACACAGCAAGGCCACCAGGAACCGGCAGTCTCTGCTAACGTCTTCATTCTCCGTCTTCTTCCGCCTACGGGCCCCCAGCGGCGGCCTCTCCAGCAGCGTCCCCGCGAAGGTCACGAGCGCTGCAACGCGGCCCCAGCTGGGGCCGCCACGGTTGTTAGCGAGTAGCTCCTGCGCCATCCAACCCAGCAGCTCGACGCGGTTCCCGCGGAAGCCGCGGTACTGCGACAAGAAGGGCAGGTTGGTGTTCTGTTTCCAGGCGGCCACGGGCGCAGCACGGGGGTGCTGGGCTCGCGGGCGCAGTACTCCAGGTAGTCCATCAGCAGCCTGGCTGTGCACTCCCTGAACGCGTCCCCCATAACTCCGCCTCTGCCGGGGCCTGACCCGGCCTGTTTTCTAGGCTCGCCCGCGCCACGCCCCTCCCCGCTCCGCTTTGGCTCGGCTCCGCCCGGTCCGCCCCGGGCAGTTGCTTTCCCAGGTCCGGAGAGGAGCCTTTGATGGGAATCCCATCTACACCTGTTCCGGCCCCAATAGGCCAGGCCCAGCTGTGTGCATGTGTTCACATAGCAATCAGGGGCACAATGAGACTCTTCTGGGGTGATTGTTTAGCTCTGGGCTTGGGGACTAAGAACCCAGTGGGGGCAGTCTGGGAAGTTGGGCTAGACTTTTGCCTCCTTTTTAGGAGAGGTTGACGAAGGCTACACACAGCCTTTCACTGGCGGCTCCCTTGTAAGGATTATCAGCATCTTCTCAGATTGGACTGAAGCATCCAGGTGGGTGTGGGAGGTACCGTTCTTTGGGTCTGGTATATGTAGCAGGAAACAGGATGATTCTCCTGCAGGTTGCTAGAGTGCCAATATTGGCTGCATTCACTTATTCATTCACTCATTTACTCCTAGTCTTTGGGGTGGTAGGTCTCCCCCTTAGCACTGGAGATATAATGGAGAACAAGGCATGTGGTTCCTGCTCTCAAGGACCCTAGAGTCTAGTGATGGGACAAAGAAACAGGCAATCACAGTACAGTTAAATTATCACTATAATAGAGGTTGAGGGAGTACTCAGCTTTTGGCTGCTTCTTAAAGCTACCATCCCTATATTGCTTAGAATTCTCCACTTTTTACTGGCCAATCCCTCATTACTCCAATTCCCTATTATAGTTAATACTTGTTATACTAATCTTTCTCTGTTCATGTTACTCTATGGCTTCTTTCTCCTGATTGGACACAGACTGACATAGAATTGTACCAGCAGTGAAAATTTGTGAGGGTTCATTGGTCTGGAACATTTTGAAATATCCCCATCACGGTGGAAGATGAATTGCTGCAACTTGTATCACTGACAAAAAGAAAGAGGCACAACCCCTGGTAGGTCACTTTGGAGGCAACATACACATTTGAGTATGCAACCTCAACCCATCTACAGGCGGGTGGATTGGGAAGCAGAACAAGAGAAGGCTCTACAGCTGTCTAGGCTACAGTACAAGCTACTCTATCACTTGGGCTTTATGATCCAGCAGGTCCAATGATACTTGAAGTGTCAAATAGAGAAGCTGTATGGAGTCTCTGGCAAGCACCGATACAGTTATGGTGCAGACCTCTAGGATTGTGAAGCAAATCTACGTCCTCTTCTGCAGATGACTATCCTTTTGAGAAGCAGGTTCTGGCTTGCTACTAGGTCTTCGTAGAGGCTGAATGAGGTGACCATGCAGCTTGAGTTCTCCTCATCATATGGACGTTGTCTGACGTGCCTTAAGGTTGGGTGTGCACAGCAGCAATCTTTCATCAAGTGGAAATGGTATATGAGAGACTGAACTCAGGGGGGTCCATGAGGTACAAGTAAATTGTGAGTAGGCGGCTCAGACCCCTGCAACACAGCTCCTGTTGTTTGCCTCTTCTCTTGTTCCATGCCTATGACCTTCAGGGGATTGCTTATGACCAGCTGACTGAGGGAGAAAACTCAAGCCTGGATTATAGATGGGTCTGTATGATATGCTGGTACTACATGAAAGTGGACAGCTGGAGCATTATAGCCCCACTCATGGGGGACTGTGAAGACAATGGTGAAGGAAAATCCTCCCAGTGGGCAGAAATTCAAACAGGATATATGACTGTACACTATGTCTGGGGGGAGAGATGGCCAGAGTACAGATCTACAGTGATTCATGGGCAGCTGCTGATGGTTTGGCTGGATGGTCAGGGCCTTGAAGATTGGTGACAAGGAAATCTTGGACAGAGATATGTGGCTGGACCCCTCTGAAGAGGCAGAATGAAGATACTCGTCTCCCATGTCAATGCCTCCAAAGGGCAGCCACTGCAGAGAAGACTCTTAATAATCAGGTAGACAAACTCCTGTGCTCTGTGGAGGTCGCAGAGCTTCCTTACACAGCTGCCACAGTGCTTGCTCCATGGGACCGTGAATGAAGAGGCCATGCAGCAGGGAGCGAGGATGTGGCAACAACAGAACTCCCCTTACAAAGGCTGAGCTGGCTAATGCTACTGCTGAGTGCCTGATCTGCCAGTGCCAGTGATTCCTCTATGGTGAGCCAAATGAATTTTGCCCGAAGGGAATATAAATCTCTGTACGTCAAGCTGAGCTGGTTGTGACATCTTATGAATTCCCTTATTAATTAACTATTAAGTTAAATAAACATTTTGATACATGTTCATGTTTTATTTTCAAGGGAGTCATGATTTTATCTTTTTGATCATTATATTTTAGCAGCAAGCACACAGTTTTTTCTTAGATTTGGAGTAGCTTGGGGGTTAGTGGTAGATCCTCTGGCCCCGCCATTGGTTAACTCTAATAGTTATCAGTGCAATCAAACAACAAATGAATAAATTAACCTCCACACAGAATTTCCTATGCAGTTTGCAGTCAGATTTGGTTACAATCCCCCCTCTGCCACTCAGAAGCTGGGCGACCATGAGCAAGTTATTCAGCCCTCCCAACATCAATTTCCCCACCTATGAAATGGAGGCAATAAACTGCATTATAGGCTGTTACAAGGATTACATGAGTTGGTATGTGCAAAGGCCTTAGCATAGTACCTGGCACATAGTAAAAGCTCTTTACAGAGGAGCTTGTATTATTAGTATGAGTTGACCAAGGTTACCAGGCTCGCTTGTCCCACTTTTTTTTTTTTTTTTTTTTTTTTTGCGGTACGTGGGCCTCTTACTGTTGTGGCCTCTCCTGTTGTGGAGCACAGGCTCCGGACACGCAGGCTCAGCGGCCATGGCTCACGGGCCCAGCCGCTCCCTGACATGTGGGATCTTCCCGGACCGGGGCACAAACCCGAGTCCCCTGCATCGGCAGGCGGACTCTCAACAACTGCACCACCAGGGAAGCCCGCTTGTCCCACTTTTAACCAAAAAATCAAGATGTGACATTTTTGGTGAGCCTTACTTATATGGTTTCTGTTTTTTTGTTTTTAAAATACTGAAAAGATCTAGATTTTCAGTGATTCACAGCCCCCATTGGTCTCTTGCCTTTCCCACTGCCTCTCTGTGCCCGCAGGGCCCCTCCTGTGCCGCATGTGGTTGCCCCAGAGCCTTCGCTTGAGCCCCCCTCTCTCAATTACCTTCCTCCTCCACTTCCAAACCCCTACAAGGGCCTGAATGGCTCCAGGGAGGTCTCACAGGGAGGGGCTGGAAAAGGGCTCATTAGCCCAGATAAGCTGCTTTCAAAGTTGATCTGACACCGGGAGTCCTTCCAGGGGATCCTCCAAGGTCAAAACTATTTTCATAATAATACTGACTCTTTTTTCTGTATGTGTGGCTTTTAAAACACTCACTTTCTCAGGAGTTTTCCAGAGGCTACTGATGTGTGGTAAAGGCATCATCACTGGAATATGTGCTTCTGTATTCTTGTGTTTTATTTTTCTCAGTTTGAATTTCTAATATGATAAATATTGATAGGTATAATCCATATAAACAAAAAGCTCTTTGGGGTCCTCAATAATTTTTAAGTGTAGAGGGATCCTAAGATGGAAAACTTTGAGAACCACTGGCCCGGATGAATCTCTAACTGATGATAATTACCAATTTGATACATGAGTAGGGATCCCTTATGTGGGGTGGGGGGAGAGGAGAGAAAAGAATGAACAAGAGGAAGGGGAATATAGGGAGGAGGGGGAGAAGAGGGGGAGAGGTGGGAGGAGGAAGGGGATAAGGAAAGAGGTGAGACAAGAAGATGGGTTTCCCTGGTGGCGCAGTGGTTGAGAGTCCGCCTGCCGATGCAGGGGACACGGGTTCGTGCCCCAGTCCGGGAAGATCCCACATGCCGCGGGGCGGCTGGGCCCGTGAGCCATGGCCACTGAGCCTGCGCGTCCGGAGCCTGTGCTCCGCAACGGGAGAGGCCACAACAGTGAGAGGCCTGCGTACCGCAAAAAAAAAAAAAAAGAAGAAGAAGAGAGAGGAGGGAGGAGATGGGGCAAGGGATGGGGGAGAAGGAGGGAGAAGGGAAAGGAGTTGGAAGGGAACAGGAAAGGGAGGAGGGGAAGGTACTTTACATACCTTGGAACTGTCCCATTTCCTAGATGAGGGAGCTAAGGCTGAGACAAATTTAGACATTGTATATCCTGTAAAAGTGGTAGAGCTGGGTCTGAAACTAGTGCACATCCTTTGTCCCCAGGCTATCCCCCTATGAGTCCTAGTGTCAGCAGAACCACCTTCTAGCCAGATGGCCAAGCAACTATGAGAGGCAAGGATGCTAAGGCCCTTACAACCTGTACTGCCTTTAAGCCACTTATAATCCTGGGAAGGGTAGAGAGGAGGTCCAGGGTGGGAAGAGGGAAGTGGATAAGGGGTGCCTGCTCTGGCCTTGGGCTCATTCCAGAACAGGACCAGCAGCAGGGCCCTACTTCTGGGAGGCCAGCCGCCCATTCCCTCCAAAGCAGCTGCCTTGGTTTCAGTTCACAGGTATTTCCCACAAACACCTGTCATCACATACCTCCTTGTTTGACCCCCCTGTCTGCCTAACCTTTCTTTTCTCTGGCTGGAAAGGGGGTGTCGAAGGCTATGCACACCTCGGGGCACATCTATTTGGCCCCTTCACCACAATGGTTTGATAGCTTTGCCTCCAAGTTCTCTAAAAAAAAGAAAACCTGATTAAAAAACTCCACTCAGCATTATTTTGAATATGCAAAATATAATTTATTACCAGGGGTTTATCCTTCAGTCTCCATGTGGTGTAGTATATTTCCAACCAAGTATTTCATCAATAAATAAACAACAGGCACTATGAGATTAAATACTTATAGAGGAGGTGGCTAACTGCCCATGGGGGTTAGTGTTTGAGGGAATACTTTCTTAGGGCCTTGAAGGTCACTTTTTTAAAAATTATTTTTTATTTATTTTTTTAAACATCTTTATGGGAGTATAATTGCTTTACAATGGTGTGTTAGTTTCTGCTGTATAACAAAGTGAATCAGCTATACGTATACATATATCCCCATATCCCCTCCCTCTTGCGTCTCTTCCCCACCCCTCTAGGTGGTCACAAAGCTCCGAGCTGATCTCCCTGTGCTATGCGGCTGCTTCCCACTAGCTATCTGTTTTACATTTGGTAGCGTATATAAGTCCATGCCACTCTCTCACTTCGTCCCCTCCTCCTCCCCACGTCCTCAAGTCCATTCTCTACATCTGCATCTTTATTCCTGTCCTGCCCCTAGGTTCTTCAGAACCATTTTTTTTTAAGATGCCATATGTAATGTGTTAGCATACGGTATTTGTTTTTCTCTTTCTGACTTACTTCACCCTGTATGACAGTCTCTAGTTCCATCCACCTCACTACAAATAACTCAATTTCGTTTCTTTTTATGGCTGAAATGTGGTCACTTTTGTGGTCACATTGTGGTCACTTTTTTGATTGGAAAGTTAGGGGCTATTTTGCACATATACTGAAGATGCTCCCCCACCTCTCCAAACATATAACCTTGAATTTGCTTCCCCAGAGTCTGGGTGACTTTTCCTTTGCCCTGCCTTCCTTCACTTCTGGGAGGCCCAGGTCAGAGTGCAGAGACAGAAAAAGGTCTGTGGGAGAGAGGGAAGGGGATGCCATAACTAGGAGCCCAGGAACAAGCTCAGGAACATTCTGGGAGCAGAGCTTGAGAATTTCACAGGACACATTGTGGGGCCAGCCCTTCAGCAGTTGGCAGGAGCTGGGCAGACCCTGTGCCCATTTCCCTGAGCCCCTGTTCAGACTGGAATCTACTAGAGGGAGAAGGTGGCTGAAAAGTTGTCCCTCTGGACCATGCTCCCTCCCCCCCTTCCCTCTGGGCTCTCAAGGTGGGTAGGGTGGGGTGGAGGTCTGGGGGATGCGGGAGGAGGGGGGGTGAGGGGGTAGGGGGGTGAGCAGGAGCCTTGCATATTTTCTCTCTCTACTCCAGGGCCTGTTGTGTAGTAAAACCCTTGGTAAATGTTTTCTTGGCAAATGATTGCATATAATTGTTATGTTTATTTTATAAGAGTTGATTGAAAAGCTGGCTTGGGTAATTTTGGACTGACTGGGCCCATCTTGATACCTGAACAAGTTGTTTTGCAGGTGGGCCTGGCACGCCCCCTGAGGTTTACAGGGGCACTGGGTCCAGGCCTGTCGGATGGCTCCAGCCCTGGAAGGGCAACTTCAAGCCGCAGAGCCTGCGGCTGGGCCTGCAAAGCCAGAACTACCATTAGGAAAAGGGCCAGGCTGGAGCAGGGCCAAGAGAGGGGACCGAGAATCCAGGGGACTCAGCACACACAGCCCTCGGGCACCACGAGAACCTGGCCTGCCAGACCCCAGACCACCCACAGGGCAAGCCTCACCCAGGAACCATTTTTGGTCTGAGATGACCTTTTATTTCCCTAAGTGATGCATGCCATCTTTATGAATGAGGAGTTTTCTAAAACAAAGAATAAGCCTCTACACCTTCAAACAAAACAGAACAGAAAATAAGGGATCCTGTAACTAAAGCACTTGGTACCTTCCGGAAGGAACTGCTGAATTTCACATAAAGACAAGATATATTTTATGTTATTTTTCCTCAATATAAGTGAAACAAAGACATTATCATTCGAGACCTATCAATTAATTTGTATATGTAACTGCACTTGCAATGCAATAAAGATGAGTATAACTGATATGAACAAGATTCATTTTAGCCTGAGTAGATGCTACTAATCCTAATACGTCTAACACTACAAACAGGTTTTTTTTTTTTTTTTTTGCGGTACGCGGGCCTCTCACCCTTGTGGCCTCTCCCTTTCTTCTATCAAAGACCAATTAACACTATCCTTCTCACACAGTCCATTAAAGTCAGCCCTTGCAGGGGAAAGTTCCAAAAGTCACAGTGTACACTGAGAAAAATCAGCTTTTAAAGTGCTCCGAAAAATAAATTTGATTCAAGGAAACAATATGGAATATATTATATGCTGAACTGTACTGGGGACAGAATGAGTTGAGATGATAGTTTAGAATAACCTTAAAAACAGATACATTTTAAAAAGTGTTTGAAATGAAAAACACTGTACTTGAAGGTGTTCTCATAGTGCTAAAGGCTCACACTGGGGTCTTTCCAGGGTAGTGGTTTTAACAGTAATATTGGAGATGCTTGCTGAACTTTCAGTCATGGAGCTGCTCCCTTAAGCTAAGTTGCAATAAACTCTCAGATCCTCTAGAAGCAAGATCTATTTACATGTGACGATTTCAAATTCTATTCTCAGGTACCTATATGTGAATTATGATTAAGCCCAGACCTGCAAAGACACAAATAGATAATTTTTAGTCGTTTTCAGTTAATGACTTGTAAAACCTGAGTTTAAAGAGATAAAATCAAAGTCTACTATACACAAACATACACACGACATCCAAAATAGAGCATTCACATGTCTTAGAAAGATAACACTTTACTCCTAGCAACTCAAAGGTGCTTCTTTGGCCCTGGCTCCCCCTCTCCCTTAGTTAATCATCTGAAGGGCATCTGTGGCCTTCTTGCTAGGGAAGGTAACTCTTAAATTGAAAACCAGAACCCTCTGTACCCATTCAGCTCACTGGGTACACTGACATGTTTATTAATTTAGCAAACTCTTGCCCAGGATGATGAAGTCACAGCTAACTTTACTGTTTGTTTCAGGAACTTTGCAAAAATCCTTTTATCTATTTACCCTAAGACTAGACTACTCAATTACCCTCTTTAGAAAAGACACACACTTCTCACCACAGTACACAGCATCAAATGACCGCCTACTTTTCAAGATGGTCTTCGAAATTCTCTCCCTCCCTCAACCCTGTGTCCAACGATCTTAAACTATGCCACAAATTTGTCCAATCCTAATTAAGTCCCTGCATCAAAAGACTTGCCTTCAACCAGACTCCCCAAACCTCATAAATACCTGCCTTTGCTCTCCCCCTTCTGAAATGCTAATAAGACTGTCAAGTTTGTGATCTTCCACAGTGAGGTAAGCTGTGCTTGATGAACAGGTTATTTTGGTGGCATTTCTAGGGAGCCAACATCTGACAAAGTCATGGAGCTCTTTGAGAATCTAATAAAAGCCATGAGGACACTTTTCCTGGAAAAGCGCGCACGCGTGCACGCGCACACACACACAATTTAGCATATAATTGCAGGGGCTTCATAGGTCTCCTGAAGCCCCTGTGTGGGCTTCAAAAGGGTCTGTGACCAAAGATTAAGAACCCAGCACTACTGGGAGGTGAGACTGGCAATCTGACTTGTCAAAGGCTGGAATCAGACTTTTAGGGTATCTATGCTTGAACAGCTGCATTGATGGGGAACTCACTACCTCCTCAGGCAAGTCATTTCTCTGTGGTTATAGAATTGAAAGTAAAGCTCTATTTTGGCTGCCCAGGCCCACCCTAGCTTACTCTGACCTCTCTGCTTTCACGAAGGCCAATCACTCCTGCTCTCACACACAGAGGAAAGCAGAAAAACTTCTCTCTTACTCTGAGGGTATGATCCCATGATCCTGAGCAAAAGGCAGTCCCATCAGGGGAAACTCGTAGAGTACTAACACGGTTTTCATGTCCAAACAAGATGGAGACTCGGGATCCCTTGAGGACATCCCAGACGTTGATGGTATAATCGTTGTATCCAGCAAACAGCAGGCGACCTTAAAGCAGGAGGATATGATGGTTACGAAACCAGTTCCTTCCTCCTTGTTTTTCTTTTCATGACTCTCACTCATGCACTCGCTCATTCATTCATTTAATAAACAGTGATTTAGTGCCCATGGTGCCGGGCACTGTGCTTTGCCCTGGGGATTCAAAGAGGAGAAAGCACAGTTGCTGGCCCCTGTGGAGGGTGGGGGTGGGCAGGCTGACTCATAAATCATTGCAGCACCCTGTGGTAAGGGCTGTCATGGAAGCGCTCAGCTATGTGTGAAGTGTTATGTGATCACAGAGGAAGGGGGATCAAGAAGGGCACTACAGGGGACTTCCCTGGTGGCGCAGTGGTTAAGAATCCGCCTGCCAATGCAGGGGACACAGGCTCGAGCCCTGGTCCGGGAAGATCCCACATGCCGCGGAGCAACTAAGCCCATGCACCACAACTACTGAGCCTGCGCTCTAGAGCCTGCAAGCCATGACTACTGAGCCTGTGTGCCACAACTACTGAAGCCCGGCGCACCTAGAGCCCGTGCTCCACAACAAGAGAAGCCACCGCAATGAGAAGCCTGTGCACCGCAATGAAGAGCAGCCCCTGCTCGATGCAACTAGAGAAAGCCCACGCACAGCAACAAAGATCCAACGCAACCCAAAATTAATTAATTAATTAAAATTAAATTAAAATTTTTTTTAAAAAGGGCACTACAGGGAAAGCAACATTTGAGCTGGCCTTTGAGGGATGAATAGGAGTTTGCGATGCAGAGAAAGAAGGGAAAAGACGTTCCAGTAGCAGCATGCATGCACAAAGGCACAGCTACACAACCGGGGGGGTGTCTGGGAAAACTGAATGGTCCAGTGACCCAGCATACAAGTGCTGCCTTAACTTTCACAGGCAGCCTCCCCAGCTGTGAGGGCAGAGGTGCCATGAGCTTCAGGGCATTAAGAAAGGGACTCTTGCTTCACTCCTCTGCCCCCCACCTCTGAAAAACAACGTCCCTTTTCAGGTGTGAAAGGAAAATGGAAGGCTGGAGAGGAAATGCCTAAAGGCGCAGATGCAGTTTTGATACATCATTGTTTTGAAGAAGAGCATTAGGTGGGCCCAGCCTTCATTTCCCGTGGAGTGAACTGGGCTGGGGAAGCTGCTTCAGGCAGGGCAAAGCGGCCTGTCAAAAATGCAGCAGAGGAAAACTGGTGCAAAAGTAGACTCTTTAGCACATGGACCCATAGGAAGTTTAGCTAGGAGGGGAAGCTTGGCAGAGCTGGGTTTCATTGAAGTCCTGTTTTACAGTCCCAGGAAAGTTTCTGAAATAAAATCTTACCACTGAGGGAGAAGTCCACGCTGGAAGCTCCAAAGATGATACTCTCTTTGGAATAGATGGCAACCTCCCTGTCTGCCCGGAGGTCGTAGAGGCGACACTGGGGTGACAAAGAAGACAAAGAGGCACTTGTTTCTGGATCCTGTTTGGTGCACTGATGGCCACAGAGCTACAGGCAGGTGCCAGTGGCTTGTGTAGTTTGAGGGATAAGGGAAAAACCTCTTTCGTTTTCTCTCCTAGTATTTTCTCCCTCAATCCCGATTCCTATCGATCTCCAGGGATTACTGGAGATTCAAAGAAACAGCAAATACAGATTTCTTTAGGTACAAAAACAAAAATGAAAGCGCTCTTTTTTTTTCTGACGAAGAATATGTGTTCACTGCAGAAAATTCAGGAAAACTCAGAAATGCATAGAGAAGGACATAAAAGTCACCCCCAATCCTAGAGGTGTTTACTAACATCTGGCCTATTTCCTTCAGTCTTAATCTATTTTATGTGTGGATTTAAATGGGGAAGATGTTTCACTATTGCTTCTCATGAAAGCATTTTCTCATATCATAAAATAATCTTAAAAAAAAAAAACAGGAGTAATATGGTTGTTATATTCCTCGTGTGGATATATCAGAATCTACTTAGCTATACCCTGCTAAGTGTTTGATTACGTCTGATTTTTCTCTTTTACAAATAAAATTATGGGGAAGCCATGATCCTTCTTCTATAAAAATCTTTATATGCATCTCTGATATTTTCCTTAGAATAGCTTAAAAATAGAAGCCTTAGAATAGAATTGTTCCCAAGAAATAGCATGGCTGGATCAAAGGGTAGGGAAGTTTTGAAAGCTCTTGAATTTTCCCACATGTATGCCCTTAAATTTTGTTAAATATTTTTTGAAATACAGAAGTTTTAAATTTTCATTATTATCAAACCCTCAATCTATTCCCCTGTAATTTCTTCCATGATGGCAAATTAGAGTGCAGTTCATTATTTAATAAGATATTTGCTATTTTGAGGACACAGGAGGATATTTTTTTTCTCCTGCAATATAGGTCAACATAATTTGACAATTAGTATCAAAAGCCTTAAAACTAGGCTGATTTTTAACTCAAAAAGTTCATGTCAGAGAATTAATTCTAAGGAAATGGTAAGAGAGGCACCAAAAATGTTTGCTTATAGCAGTGTTTTTAACAGGAAAAAAAACCTTGGAAAACACCTAATGACCCAAAACTTGAAGACTGGTTAAGTAAATGATGGCATATCCATAACATGGAAAACTATTCAATCATTAAAAAAATATAATGTGGGAGAAAAATATGTATTGGCATGTGAAAATGTTCACAATCTATTGCTAAGTGAAAAAAGCAAATTAAAAAGCATTTTGTTTAAAAACTAAAAAGACAGAAAGGAATTCACCGAACTGTGATTTTTCTTGGGTATAATGATTAACATAATTTAGTGTTTTCCCCCAGGTTTTCTTTATTGAAGTCACATCAGTTCTGTAATCAGGAAAAAAGTTATTTTTGAAAACTAAAATTAGGTCAGCATATCTCTCCTTTGGATAGGAAAAGCTCTCAACAACTTAGAAACGTACTGTAGCATCATCTGATCCCGAAGCAAAGGCATCTCCGCTCGGGTAGTATCTGCAGAGAGAAAGTGTGGGGAGAAAGCACTTAGAGTGGTGATTCCCAGTCCTCGGTGCCCATCAGAACCATCGCGGGAAGGCTGTCCCATGCCGGTCCCCCAGACTTCTAGGGATACACAGACCACTCATTACAGAGGCCAGAAAGGGAGGCTCATCTGGAAGGTCCCACTGACCTAATTTTCTTCTCTGTAAACAGGGGACAGTGACACTGGCCTTGCAGAGTATTGGCGGGGAGTAAATGAGATAATATGTATATCTGTACCAGACACCGAACACAGGCAGATCCCCTGTATCCTTGCTTCCCCTTGATCATATACCCCATTCCCAAGACTTGGCCAGAGCTAAGGGATAAGACAGTGGTTATAAACACAGACACTGCAATCAGATATACAGAGCCACGGGAAGCTGTCTGCACTGACCACTCACTACATGGGATACTTCTGGCAAGTGCCTTCACCTGGCCCAGCCTCAATTTCTTCATCTGAAAAGTGAGGAGGATAATGCACATTTCCTGCTATAAAGACTGAATAAGACAGCATATATATTATACAAAGAACGTGGCATGGTGCCAAATAAAATGCATGCAATAACTAATGATTATTACTGTTATAGTCATCCTCTCCTCTAATCAAGCCTTCAGGGACTTCCCTGGTGGTCCAGTGGGTAAGACTCCACGCTCCCAGTGCAGGGGGCCCGGGTTCGATCTCTGGTCGGGGAACTAGATCCCGTGTGCATGCCGCACGCCGCAACGAAGATCCCGCGTGCTGCAACTAAGACCTGGCACAGCTAAAATAAATAAATATCTAAAAATAAAAATAATCAGGCCTTCTGGAGAGAGGGCAGCCTAAGTAGAGACCTGGTGGATATTAGAAGAAGAGGGTTCTGGGTAGAGGGAACAGCACGGGTGAGAGAATGTGCATGTTTAAGCTGTTATTTCATGAATATATAGGGATTTAATTTAGTTTTGTGGCATTATATTCCATCCTGTATCTTAAAAACCTCATTTACTGGGCTTCCTTGGTGGCGCAGTGGTTGAGAGTCCGCCTGCCGATGCAGGGGACATGGGTTCGTGCCCTGGTCCGGGAAGATCCCACATGCCGCGGAGCGGCTGGGCCGTGAGCCATGGCCGCTGAGCCTGCACGTCCGGAGCCTGTGCTCTGCAATGGGAGAGGCCACAATGGTGGGGGGCCCGCGTACCGCAAAAAAAAAAAACAAAAAAACCCTCATTTACTATCTGTAGTAATTTCTCAATTGATTTCCTTAGATTTTCTGGGTAATTACTGCACATTTGCAAAAAAGTGATAGCTTTTTTCCCCCTGTTTTCCTTTCCTACATTTGAGGTCAAAGAGCTAGAAAATTCTCATTAATATTTCTACCACTAAGGTAATTAAGTATTCTTATTGTGTTCTGGCTTTTTAAAAATTATTATTATTATTATTTTATTTATTTATTTTTGGCTGTGTTGGGTCTTCACTGCTGCATGTGGACTTTTCTCTGGTTGCAGTGTGCGGGCTTCTCATTGCTGTGGCTTCTCTTGTTGCAGAGCACGGGCTCTATGCGTGCAGGCTTCAGTAGTTGTGGCACATGGGCTCAGTAGTTGTGGCGCACGGGATTAGTTGCTCTGCGGCCTGTGGGCTCAAACCCGCGTCCCCTGAATTGGCTGGCGGATTCTTAACCACTGCACCACCAGGGAAGCCCTATGTTCTGGCTTTTAAGGGGAATAAGTCTAGTACTTTCCTCTAAGTATAAATATTCTTGAGTGATTATACTTTAAATGCTGTCCTGACAGTGCCAGCTTCTAAATATATATGTCAAGTCCTGACCTCTCTCTTGGAATCCGGTTCACAGCTCCTGCTACCTACTTGACATTCCCACTTGGTCGTATAACAGCATCTCAGACTTAGCTAGCCCAAGACAGAGCTCCAGAATCCATGTGCAACCACTGCCTTCTCCCTGCACTGCCTCCAACCCTCCCTGTCTTAGCAAATGGATCAATGCTTACTGCCCCTTATAAAAGATTCAGGTTCCCTGAGCTCAGGGTTCTTCTCCTATAATGCAGTCCTTTGCATGGGCAGGTGTCATCTGGCCCTTTTCATGTGACCCTGTAGAATTGGGGCTTAGGTAACCAGCACAAAAATGCTAATACCCCAGCTACTGCCATCACTATGAGTAACCAACTATCCTTCATCTCTAACCCAGGAGTCTCATGCCTTCTAGCAGCATCCATGAATCTGTGGCAGCCTTACTTCATAGCTTGCAGCTAGGGTAAAATCTCAAATCCTCCCCAATTCTAGACATTTCTATCCTCCCTGTGTGTCTTCTTTAGTTTCAGCCACCATCATTTCATTCTAAAACTCACACAACAACCTTCTAACTGGTCGTCATACTTCCATTCTTGCTCCCCTACAATCCATTCTCCATACAGCACCCAGAGTGATCTTTTAAAGGCAAAACATGGATCACGCTAGCCACCTCCCCAACTCAGGACTCGCTAGTGGTGACCTGGCCTTTTGTTAGGTCCCTGAACATCTCACCTCCCTGATCTTCCCCTCAGCTCTTTGCAAGCCTGGCTCCTTCATTATCCTGGTCTCAATTTAAACATCAATTTATCAGAGAGGCCTGACCATTCAAAGAAATAACCCATCTTATCACAGTTCCCTGTTTTACTTTTTCTTAGCACTTAGCGGTACTTAAATAGCACATTTATCTGTGCTTTGTCTTCTGTAGGACAGTAGAGATGTTGTCTTCTTCAAACCAGTACTCCCTGTTTCTGGAATAATGTCTAGCAGATAAGGACTTCGTAAACATTTGTTGAATGAATGAATGAGAAACACTGACTTGACCTAGACAGGATAATATCCATTGCCCCTAGTGCAATTACATTAAAATTCTCCAAGAAATCGGGAGTGCTGTTCAGTCCCACCACAAATCAGCCATTATTGCTGGAAAAGCCTCTCTCAGCCAAGTAAATTGAGCCTAGAGGCTAAGTACTAGCCCAGGCCGGGGAACACTGGAGGACAGAGGAGCAACGTGAACATTCTACTCACTGACCGGACACTGTTGATGTCAGATTCGTGTGTTTCAAAGGCCTGCACGCACTGTCCAGAGCGCATGTCCCACACCATGGCTTTCTTGTCACATCCCTACAAACAGAAAGTTACCCAGAGTTATGTACAATGCAAGGAATGTCTACAGACAGGCATGAGTTCCGGTTATGTCACAGAGACCTTTTAGTTCCCATTAGTAAATGGCTGACAATATGCTTTTCTGGCACTAGCTTTACCTAAGGCCACTTTCCTCAACTGATAAGCCCTCACGCGGCCAGAGTGAGGTCTCGGGGTCAGGGTGACGAGCAAGGGAAGGCACCCAGCCCCCTTTTAAGCATGTTTTCTTCTCTCCCACCTTTCTGAGGGGCTGCAAACTCTCCAGAGCCTCCTTCTCCCCTTCCTCCTGGGCATCTCTCTTCACTTTTCCCTCTCTTTCCCCCTCCTCTTTATCTCTGCCTCTATAAGGCCAGAGGAGAGGAGGGCAGGTGGACAGTGGGTGTGGTGGGACCTCCCAGCTTTGCCTCAGGTGTGTGGGGCAGCCTGAGCACAGGTGGAGAGCCAGGTGCCCCTGGGCCAACTGCACCCCAGCAGCCTAGTCAGGGTGTTGTCCGCAGTCAGCTGGGTGGCTCTGCCAAGTCACCTCCGTGGACTTCTGCCTCAACACCTGTAAAGTGAACCTTCTCTGGGTTGCTACCATGACCCAGAGAATCATGAACACTAAGGTTTTCACATACTCTCTTGCTTCCGGGAGCATTCTGATAAATTCCTGCAGAGCTTTCTGTGATCAAGCGTGAGCAGTATAATTAGACTCTCAAAGGTCAAATAGAAGGAGTCATGGGTTAAAATTAGTGTCCAAGTTGTTGGTTTCAACTCAGAGGAAAGGGTGGATGAGGTGCCATGACTGATGTCTCAGAAAGACCTGCTGTGGGAGTTCAGCACTCCAAGCATCTTTACTGAGAATGTGGACAAAGGAATCAGTGAGTCTCTTCAAATCGTTACAGGACCCTAAATCAGATGGAGTTTAATACTCTGAAAGAGACAATACAATCCACAATGATATCAACAATTTGAAAAAACAGTGTAGTTGAGTAGGGATAAATACAGTTATACAAGGACACGAGAATGAAATGTACACAGATAGGGCCAAATACCCAAGAAGAAAATCAGGGTCCCTGCCAACTCGAGGCCTCACAGCCCTCACCTGAGGCCCAGGACTAAGATGTGGGCAGCTCGGAGCAAACATCATTAGACAGCGTTTGCATCTCTGTCCTCTCTCCTCACTTGTCTCCTGAGCGAGATGAGACAGGACCCACGGGTCAGGCCAGCCACCTCAGTTCTCCATTCTTATCCCCAGGTGTCCATAGAAATACGTGCCTCTCTGCATAACACGCTGTAAACTCTTCCCTCTACTGCTCACAATATCCTGGGGAAGGTGGGGGGCAAATGCTATCGTGCCTTATGCCCAATTTACAGAGGATGAAATGAAGAGTCAGGTAGCAAACGTGGGTCCCAGGTGTCCTGGCTCATCTGGTGCTCCTCTGCCATGGTGGCCTGCCTGTCCGACTCGTAGCCTTCAGATACGCTGTTCCCTGTGCCTGACAGTGGGAGGGGCTGGCGACTGGCAGGGGTGGGGTGGGAGAGTGTCCCACCAGTGTCAAAGCTCTGATCACACCACAGCGATGCTTTGCCATCACTGCCACCTGAGCCTCCTGGTGCCTAGCGACTGTCTCTAAAGCTCTCAGATGCTAACTCTCTGCCACTTATTTAAGGAATCTCAGCCCCATCCAGGGAAGTGTCCAGTCTAGTCCCACAAATTAACAGGAAGTGCCACCATGAGCCTCCCTAGGACCCCCCAGAGATCTTCCTTGGGTCTTTACCCCAGACACGAAGGTGTTCCCGGTTTCTGAGGGAGCCAGGTCCAAGCAGAGCACGTCGGCCCCGTGCCCATGGAAGCTCTGCAGCAGCTGCCCGCTCTCCACGTCCCACAGGGCACACGTGCCGTCGCCACTCGCTGTCAGGATCTGCCGCAGGAAAGGACAGGAAGGGTGTGGCTGTCATTAATGTCCCTGTCAGGGGAAGCCAAGCAGATGCTTACAGTTCCACAGGGAAGAGGAGGCTCCTTACACACACACACACACACACACACACACACACACACACACACACACACACACACACACACACACACACACACACACACACA